>NW_017534852.1:2260701-2318582 GCF_001853355.1 Bactrocera latifrons
TTTGTAATTTGAAGCATCATAGTATTATTTTCAATGGAAAATTATTAAAAAAACATTTAATGATTGAGAGCTAACAACCTTAAATCCTTTTATTGGGTATTGAAAGGTCAAAAGTCAGTTGTTCTAATATACTTTAAAAAAATTTAAATAGTTTCTCCATATAATAAATAACCACTTTATAATAATTTTTATTCGTACTAAATGTTGGTTGTTTTATTTTAAATGCCCAAAAATTGTTATTTTGTCCAATCTGGCCATAATGGAAAATGTTATAAAAAACGCTAATTTTGAGGTGCTCTCACACTGGAATAAGTTGAACATCCCTTTATTCCTGGCAAAAACACTATACCAAAATATGCAAGGGCACGAGAGCACCCATTTCAGAATCTAGTGATATATGAACGGCTGATTCAATCAATTTATTGTGAATGACTATTATGCATGGCTATTGTGGATTGGCGCACCTTCTGCATACATTTTAACAAAAAAAACTGTAACAAATCTTTATAATTTAAGTGGATATTATAAAATCTATTTAAAACTTACCTTCCTCAACAATTTAACGACGTAATATGTCTTTATGTAAAATGATAGCTAAAACAGGGTTGCAATTATATTTTTGCATGACATTGTAAGCAAATATACATGGGTTTTATTCTGACTTTTTTTTACAGCCATTGCAAATAATTGTCTGCGTGTGTTTGTTGTTGTGCCGGTGCACCAAGAGCAAATACTCGTATATGCAATTCTTTCACCATGCAAGGGTTTTGCAAGAGCAAACGAATACCCCTAAATATTTCATATCAAGGTAATAAATACTGTCAGGTATGCCAAACCTCGTGCGGTGTTCATATTGTGAACACAAGAATCATAATTTGCATGCTCACATCCCACGTAGAACTACGTGTTAGATTTTCACAGGAACATATGACCTGGTGAATAGAAAAATGTAGGAACATACTTTGGACGGAAGAGTCAAAATTTATTTTCTATGGCCGGAAAGAGTTTAGAAAGTGTGTGTAAAAATATGTGTTTTCACCTACGACGAACAACGAGCCATAATCCATAATTAAGGATGTATGGCGAAGTACCTGTGAGCATATGTTTATCTACGAACAGAGCGAAGTCTATGAAGAGGTGTTGTATACTGGTGACTAAAAATTAAAGTGCATATAAACAAAACTTCAAAAATATCTTTCAAGGATCATTTTTTACTAAGCAGTATTATTTTATTTCTCGACTTAATTTCCATGTAAAATGTTTTACTACGTAAAACTTATACTGCCTGTGTGAACTAATTTTTTTTACTTGTAAACATATTATGAAAAGGGAGTTTTACATTTGCAATGCCACCAGAGCCCAAACTTTAAAATTGTTAACAATTGAAAACAATTTTATTGCTCGCCGCTGTCCATAAGTATATTCGTATATATTGAATAATATACATATGTGTGTATGTGTAACAACAGGAGAGTAGAATAAACAATTGCCAAAAATTACAGCGATAAATTAACATCTTTACTGAGCAATCAAATGTGCAAATTTTCCAATAAAACTTTAATATTCAAAATTATTTTACTACTTAATAACTTTACAAGTACCTCAAAGTAGGTAGAGTAATATCAAACAAACGCCACGAATAAAATTTATTTAGTTTTTTTTTATTCTTATGATAAAAATAATTTTCATATCAGATTTAGATTATAATGGGCAAGTGAGCTGAACAGTCGCCTAAAATTCATTTTGGCTTATGCTAGAAATTTGTCCGCAACAAAATCCAAAACTTTTAAAAAGGATTTTCCACTCCCTGAATACAAATATACATTTCTAACATATAGCTTCGAACACTCAGACACAATAATGTTTATATGTATATCTTTCAATTTATAAACTAACACAAAACGCACACTACATCCACATTAAAATATCAACTAAAATTTAGTAATTAAAAAAACACAAAATAATAAATATATTACCTTTCAAATATAAGAAAGTTTTCTATACGAGAACTGGATTTTGATCGAGTTTGTATGCCAACTATATTCTAAAGTGATCCGATCTGAATATTTTTTTTCCGAGATTATAAAGATGCCTTAAATAATAATCTATACCAAATTTCGTGACGATACCTTATCAAATAAAAACGTAATTTATACGAGGACTTGAGTTGGATCGGTCAGTTTGTATAGCAGCTACAGTGATTCGATCTGAACAATTTCAGTTAAAAGCTGCACCAGATCCCAAAATTTGAGGAACTAGTTCACGTATATACAGACGGACAGACGGACATACGGATGGACAGACGGTTAAAGATAAATCGCTTCAGCTCATCATGTTGACCAGTAATATATATTTTTTATAGGATTTCCGATGTTTGCGTCAAGGTGTTAAAAACTTCATGGCAAACTTGATATACCCTGTTAAGGGCATAAAGAAAGACAAACTGATCACTATATGGCTATAATATCCCGAAATGGAGTATATCTTTCTATAACTAAAGCTGAATATGTAATCGATCGTTTGATGAGAAACATTTTGTTGGTACTTTTGTTTGATATAAACAACGTTCAAGTCAAATTAATTTGTCCAAAAAAAAGTTTGCCATACAAGACAAAAACTTGGTTTCGAATTTAATTTAATTTACTAAAGCTATGTATGTAAACAAAGTGATAAATTCATCTGTTCGATACTCTTACCAAATTTCAAAACATATTTTCAACTCCACATATTGTAAAAATAACATAGAGTAATACCATAAAAAATAAAAAACTTAACGTTCATATTTAGCAAAAACTTAGACAATAAAAATCTCCTTTCTTCAAATTTACGCTAATTGATACGCGCAATCAGGCTGATAGTACATACATAGGTGTCAAATACCTACATACATATGTATGGATGAAAAAAGTGACATACTCATATTTGTAAAAAAAAAAAATAATTAAAAAGCAATACTTAAGTAGATTGGTAAACTGGAACAAATTAAAATAATTTTAAAACGCGAGTGAAAGAAAGAAAAAATAAAAATATGCTCTACAAGAGCCTACATTGGTATAACAAAGATAACACGACAAGGAACGCGATAACACTTAAATGCAAAGTAATTAATTGACGATGAAAAGTATTTCTAAGCTTTATTAGTTGTGTTAGGCAAATAAATACTATGTAACATTAAACCTGATAAACTAATTATAATTTAATTGCAGCAAACGTAAATATTATAAACATGTTTGTGACGTACTCGTATACAATAATTTAATTCTTATAAAACTTATTCTAATGACAAAGAAAACGTAGCATTCGTTGATTGTTGATAAATAAACCCTTTTATAAAGATTGAGAATGTTAAGAACTTATTAAAATAATTAAATAACAATAGTCTACATACATAAATCTAGTTCTAACCCGTTCCCACGACCGGTCAGTTCTACGTAACCGGAACGGACCCTTATTTTTATTCGGCCATAGACTGTCAACTACTACTACTCTAACCCAAACTTATATTTTTTGATGTTAAAAAATATCTTCTTCTTTATTGGGATAAACACCGCATACGCGTTTATTAAAAACATACACACGACAATATTTAAACACTTGGCAAGCAGATGATTTTAATAGAAATTGTTTTGCCACAATGAAATGAAAATTTAATCCGCCGAGGAAACAACCCTGATGCCAACAAAATAAGACAAACGAACTTTTTGTTAGCGTTTTTGATTTATCTTTACATTTATTTTTTAATTATCAATAATAGAGCATCGATGCGAAAATCACGAAAAATACAATATCTTTCGGCACGCAAAATACGACCGCACTGACGGTGACATATTGAAAAGCATTGCGAACAATCTCTTTTATTTGCAGAACGCATGACATTGTCGCATCATTGCATAAGTTTTAGTTCAAAGTCATTGAATTTGCACTGATTTATTTAAATGTTATTTGCATTTATTTAAGTTTAATACCGACCTATGAAGGCATATACATTTATGTACACACTCCTTGTAATACGAATTTTACCAAATGAAGGAAGCGTCTACAAACAAACGCTAACAACTTGAGAACTCTTTGTTCATAAAACACATCTTTACGCCATTAGAAAAAAAAAATTAATTAAAAAAATTGTGATAAATTCTGCGTTATGTATCAAATTTTTGAGGTTTAATAACCACTTACCTTGTCCCCATGGATTTGCCGGTTCCAGGTAGCCTGTAACCAGTTCATTATCACTTTTTGGAAATGACACTCGACGAGGCAATGCGCTAATCGGATCAGATCCTTTGCGTAATGAGCACGGTGAAACTGTAACACTGCAAGCACCAGTTTTTGTAATAGCACCCGTGTGTCTTGATAACACCGTTGTTTTTGCGTTAATAACTGATTTATCAATGCTTATACTACCGCTTGACCCTAGCACTGAATCTTTAGACCACATCGTTGTTTGCTTTGTATCATGATAGCTTCTCATTTTCTGCTGCTGCTGATTGGAGCACATTTGTGACTGTACGCTTAATGTGGTATCGCTAGAGGTGTGCGTAAGATGTGTTGCGCCGCTTTGCATTGACATTGCTAAGGTGGGCGATGACGGTGAAGAGGGTGGTGTAGGCGGTATTGGTGGTTTAGATGTTGTTTTTTCTAGTGCGGTCACTGTCTTTGTTGTTGCAATTTCAGCGCATGGTTCTTTGGCAAAATGTGACATTTGTGTACCATCCCCCACAACATCTGTTTTTTCAGCATCCGTTGGCCTGATCTCATTGCTCTTTGTGGTTAAAATCTTAATACACAAATGATCGCTCGGTTGATTTTTAGAAGCAATGACAGGCGGTATGGCAGTATGATCATCTTGTTTAATGACGTTAGTGATCGCACTTCCATCGTCATTTCCTCTAACAGTTGCTATGCTTGCTAATTCGCTTTCATCACTAATTGCAAACATAGATTTAGCAATTACTGGCACTAAATTCTTTGTGGTCTCATTTGTTGTGTGCCGTATTGGTAACTGACAATCTTCACTACTATGCTTTTCACTATCAATGCACTTATCATTTTCAACTGTTTTGCTTATGTTTATTGAATCAGCCAATGTTGTTACTGCAGCAGTTGATATTGTTGTTTCTTCAATAATGACTGGATTTTGTTTCTCATTTTCAATATTTTTATTATAACTCATATTCCCCCAACAGGTTTTATACAGTTTTTTGGTAAATGTATTCTAGAAAAACAAAAACGTTTATAAGTCTTATTTAAAAATTTTTATAGCTAATCTAATATCTGATTTTCAGTAATCGGGATTATAAACAATTTAAGAAATAAAAATCTAGTTTCAAACATCTGATGTGTTGTGTAGTATATATTTTATTCCTCTCACAATTTTGCTTAATTTTCCCGCGACAAATTTTATTTGAGATAATTACCTTCAGAATTAATCCGTATGTTTGTTTTGTAAAGTACTCAAATTGAGAAATTAATATTATAATTATTAGTGTAATGATAAATAATTTATTTAAATAATTTCGTAGTCAGTTGCTCCCGTTTAGCGTTTTGTTTAGTATTTTTGTTGCTGCGCTCTTTAAGTATGTTTTTACACTTTCCCTTCCTGCCTTTCGTTTACTATTTTTTTTATTCTTTTGATTTTTTTTTTTTTTTTTTNTTTTTTTTTTTTTTTTTTGGTTTTTATAATTTGATTATTTATTTGCTTGTGTTCTGGCGTCTTTATTCACTTTTCACTTTAATTTTAAAACATTTGCTTCGAATATTATACTGCTAATTTTTTTCTTGCACTCACATGCGAATTTGACTTTTATCGCATGTTATTATGGGCCTCTTTTTGCAATATTTTAGTTTCATTTGATTGAGGTCCAATGAGTTTACTCCAACAAAATAAATGAATACATTTTTAATTATTCTTACGAGGTCTGCAGAAATTATAAAAAAAAATACTAGGTAGTCTGCAATAAATGGGTGCGAATTCGTAATTAAAAACACTCTTTGTTGTCAACTTCGTGGTTACACAATGTCAACAGCACACTAATCTTCTCGTGCAAACTACTTTAAAAAAGTTTCGATAGCGATTTTTTGCATTTAATCTTCAATATTCTTTTTATATCTTCGCACTATTTTCAAATTTGATTTTTTTTATAAAAAATTATGAATTTACTATAGGCGCGTGCGAAAATGCTAATCAGAACAACCAACCACAATGACAGCGAAGATGCGAAAGGCAGAAAATAAAACCGAAACGAAAATCAAAAACATTACCTACACATAAACAGAAAGTGAAGGGTTGATACGAAATGTACACCAATTATTTATATTGTCTTTAAAAACTTTACCTTTTAACAAATTGTATAGAAATGTCCATCACGTATGCAATATATAGAACAAATTAGTTTTACTTTATATTTGTGTTAAACATAAAACATGTATATCATAAATTAAGCATTGAACACTGATTTCAAGTTTATAAAATGTGGGTATCTATCAACCCTGTTTTTCTTGAGAAAATGATGTCAGAAATGGGTAGAAAAAAATAAGAAAAAAAAATTGCTACATGCGAATATCTCTTTCCCGCTTATATCAAGTTCTCCACTTATATATCATTTGTTTTATTTACGATAGGACAAAATTACAACACTTATTCTTATATTAAAACACTTATTACTTTTTCTAGCGAAGCTTCGTCTGGTTTAGCAGCTGTATCCTCTAGATAGCAAATGAGTTTCACTAAGCTACCATAAGGTTCGCAAATTGAAAAACCATTATTTGCAAACCAATTCTCAATTATACGGCAACAGAGAGAACAAACACGGTCGTTCCTTTTACATAATATTAAAAAATTAGCCTTGTATAAATTTTTCCATAGGATTATTACAGGACACAATTGCGTTTAATCTTAATTCATTTCTGATCACACACTTATGAAAAGACGAAAATTATACTGACGAAACAAATGGATGAAAAGGATAGCAAAAAGAACACATTTATGAATGAAGTGAAAACAAAATTCAACTGATAGACGTTTTGTGAAGTTGTATTTTATAGCACAACTTAATTACAAACTGTGTGATGACGGACAAGAAGGATACTCTTAATACTTAATAATGGAATACCAAAAAACGAAAAAATAAATCAAAGTTTATTATAAAAAATCAAATCCAATTGCCTAAATGAAAATTAAGTTGATTTTAATTCATAGTTTAGAACTTGAAGTAAATTAATAATAAACACTATGTAATTATTAGAATTCTTAATTTATTTGTGACCAATGATATATTCAAAAAATAAAAAATTCCACATAATGGTGTAGATATTTTAAAACAATAATAGTTTTTTATAAGTGCACAACCCTTTTTAATCAGCTGACTTACCATATTTCATTACGTTCAGTCAGTTTATCTCTCTCTGTTTTTGATTATATTAATTGACATGTTATTTGCAGCAAAGCAACCCCCACAGGTTTTGACAATTCTTCGTTGTAGTGAAATTAAAAATTGTGATTTTTCATTTACAAACGAAAAGTGTTTTATTTAAAGCTAATTTTAATTCAAATATAAATATTTTGTTTGCAATGGCTGCGGCGGAGTTGAATCCCTTCGCCGCATTACTAAACGAACCAAAAGAAGAAGAGGGCTTTAAACAAGACTTACTCGAGCGTATTCTACTTTTCACATTGCGTAAAGGTTCAGCGTCCAATGCAGGCAGAAGCTTTCCATTAATATCTATGACTGATATAGTTGTGGATGCCGATAATGACTCAACCGTAAGCGAAGAACTATTGGCTCATGCTATTTTTGAACGCTTAATGCTTAGCAATCCTGGAGATTATTTGGTTGAATCTGGTAGTGGTGTTTGTGATGAAGATGCAGTAGAAACGCGTGCAATATGTTATCTACATCGTGCATTTATTGCATGCGAACATGCCAAAGCAGAATTACCTGAACATTATGATGCTTGTGAAAAAATACGAAATCTTATACTAACAAATGCCAGCACTTGTACACGTCAGCCAGAATTATTTATAAATCAGAATTTATCGACACAGTGGTTAGAGGTGTTGGAACACTCTGATCCAGCAGATACCACAACTCAAGAATTCTTTGTACAAACTGTAGGCAAAGTATTGGCGGAAGATGATCAGATCGAAGCGCTGGGCGCTTTGAAAGCTATATTTTATCCAATGTTGGCAGAAGTACAAAAACAATTAGCAAACATCAATCTCATAACTATAAAGAAAAATACGTTTTGGACACTTAGTTATTTCGTACGCGACAAACGTGTACCGCAATTAGGTGAAGTGCTCATCGATTATGTTACGCCCAATCCAAATGCCAAAGGTATGAATACTGAACTATTGCTATATGACATTTACGAATCATATACTCATATTATTTTCATACAGGTAGTGAGTATATGGATACATTGCTTGGTCAATTACTTTGTCTATCTATTATGCCCAAAAAATCAAATGGGCCATTTGAGTTCTTTGCGGAAATCAGCTTGGAGACACAACACTCTGATCCATCACTGTGGCAACTTATGGCTATTCATCAAGATGCGATGTTTGCACTTATCAAGCAATTGCTAGTATTGAGCGCAACTAGCAAAAAGAAGACACTGCAATGGATTTCCAATTGCTTGCATGCAAATATATCACGTGGCCATTTGTGGAGCAATATTAATTTGCCATTTGAGCAAGTAATAAATCAAAATGCTAGCGATTCTTTTATGATTGGTCTGACAGCGGTTCTACTACGACTTTGCGCTCCTCTATGCGAGCCCTCAATGAAAGTACGTTCAATTGAAAATCAAAAGATGATGTTATTTTGTTGTTCTAAAAAAATTCAATCCAATATTTTTATAATGCATTTTTACAACCCCGGTTATAAGTATTACTTCTTAACTATTTATTCCTTTCTCCTATTCTTTTATAGGTTTTATTAGTCGATCCAACATATTGTGCTGTTACCGATGCTGACCGGCAAGCAAAACAAGTTAGTTTATTAAAAGCTGCAGAAGAAACCTGTCTTTTGCCCGTTGATGAGCATGAAACACGGATCGTGGCTGAGAAATTTAATTTTGTCACCGAATTATTTTACATGACACACAAAGCATTTGAGTTAGGCTATCGGGCCTGTATTGAACGTTACACACGCATGACGCGCGAACTACATAGTTTACAAACAGCATATCATGATGTGGCACAATCAAATCCAAACAACGATTTAGCTAAAAATTTATTGCGTATGCTGAAGGAGCAAATGCAGCAATATCTCTGCATGCGTAATGGGCTAATGGAACCCACAAATGATACGCATATACTAAAATTTTTCGAAGCAACCACCATTTGGCTAACGGAAATCGCCCTAATTACTGAAGATGAGTTTAAGTCTGCCCTCGCGAAGCAAGACTTTGCACCGCATACACGTAAAGAGCGTCAAATACCCGATAAATGTGACTTTATACCGCCATATTTGAAGTCAGTACCCGAAAATGTTATTGACAATGTAGTTGCTTATCTAAGTTTTAGTCGCCATTTTCCACCCGGTCAATTCATTGAGATTTATCAATCATCACATGACGCGCTATTCAAAATGATTGTTTTATTTATGGGTAGTGCAGAACTCGTTAAGAATCCACATTTGCGTGCTAAGCTTGCTGAAGCACTGGAATTTTTGTTACCCAAGCAAATTTCCGGCAGTATGCGTAATTCTTTCATAACTCGTGTGTTCGATAGTAATATGGATCGACTGAAGGTGGTGCGCAGTTTGTTAAATGTATTTGTTAGCATCGAAATGACTGGACAATCAGTGCAATTTGAGCAAAAATTCAACTACCGTCGGCCAATGTATGCCATTATGGAGTACTTGTGGACCAAAGAGGATCAGGTGCAATGTTTTAAGGATTTGGCTAGAGAAGCAGAAGAAAATATGGAGGCTATTGAACCGCCACTGTTTCTCCGATTCATTAATTTACTTATTAACGATGCTATATTTTTGTTGGGTAAGTTGGGTGCTGCAAAAATATTTACATATTTTAGTTTGCTTAAGGAAATTATTTCCAATGCTTTCTTACGATTTAGTTTATCTACTTTTTACCTGTATTTTTATACCGTGAACACGGCACATTAAGATTGCCACGAAGTTTGTAACACCGAGAAAGAAAGGTCGGGGCCATGTCCGTCTGTCTGTTTGTATATACGCACTAGTCTCTCAGTTTTTGGTATACTGATTGAATTTTGCGCATGTGCTTTTCTCACCAAGAACGTGTTTATTTGTCGTATCCTCCGATATCGGACCACTATCGCATACAGCTGCCATACAAACCGACCGATCAAAATCAAGCTCTAGTTTTTTTTAGTTTTTTTGTTTTAAGAAACTCTAAAATATCCGAAGAAATTCTTCAGATCGGAAGAACTTTTATGCTATAAAAAGTTCACAGGTAGAATGCTATTAGAACTTCGGTGCAGCCGAAGTTACGTTTTCTCTTGTTTACCTCGCGTTACGTTTGCATTTGATATAATATAATTCATCCCTTTAGATGAATCGCTCTCCAATTTGGAACAAATACGACAACTACAAGAGGCACAGAGTCGTGGTGAATGGGATGCACTATCACAGAACGATCGGCAACAGCAGTTATCGAGTCTACATCATTTAGGTCAGATGGCTCGCATCGACAATATTCTCGGCCGTGATACGATCAATATTCTCAAGTTGCTTACAACTGAGATTAAAAGTATTTTTTGTCACAATAGCATGGTCGATCGAATTGCCGCAATGCTGAACTATTTCCTCTTGAATTTGGTCGGACCACAAAAGGAGCGTTTCAAGGTAAAAGATAAGAAAGAATTTGAATTTGATCCAGCCCAGACGGTGTTGGAAATTTGTCGCATCTACATAAATCTCAGTAGCAGTGAACAATTTTGTTTGGCCATTTCACAAGATGGTCGCTCGTATAGCTCAGAACTGTTCAATTATGCCGAGAATATACTAATACGCATTGGTGGTGGGCAATTAATTGGCGAAATAAGTGATTTTGCCGCTAAAGTACAACGCATGGAGTTGCAATATCGCGAAGAACAAGAATTCATGGCTGATGCACCCGATGAATATCTCGATCCGATTATGTCTACGTTAATGACAGATCCGGTAATACTGCCCAGCTCGAAAGTGACTGTGGATCGCTCGACTATAGCACGGCATTTGCTTAGTGATCAAACAGATCCCTTTAATCGTGCGCCTCTGACAATGGATAAGGTGCAACCGAACAACGAACTGAAGCAGAAAATCGAAACATGGATGACGGAGAAACGTGCCAGCGGACGCGCCGCGAAAAGTTGAAGACGATTGTGTTGCGTGAAATAGCCAAAGATGTTAATAGTTGTAAGTGGCGCGTTTGTTCATAGCTTTTTGTTTTTGTTTCGTTTCGTTTTATTTTGGAAAGTGCAGCTATGTTTGGCGTTGCGACAGTAAATATTTTCATGTATATAAATAAATATATACATTAATGAATTCGTTAAAGCCTTCAAATTTTGCCCAACAATAATTTCACATTCCATAAATCCATTCAATTCATGCAGAATTCAAATTTTAATCAAAATTTTAAACAACAGATGGAAAATAATTTAAGCTTGGGCTTGAAATGGTGCTAGATGGGAACCTTGCAGGTTTACCTATTTAATTTAATTTTAATCAACATAAAATGTATAAGTTTCGCAATAATCAAATGTTAAAGTTTCGAACACTTTTTATTTAGTCTGTTATTTTTTTTCGCAAATTTGTTATTAAATTTCACATTAATTTATTGCACAATAGCTCAAATATGCTTTGGTTCTGTTAAAAATTTAAATTATGTTTGGTAAATACAATATACTGATTTATTTATGAAAATATGTCTCCAACACAGTAAACGCAATAGAAAACTTTTTAGTGTACCCAGATAAGCTAACGCGGCCAGCAGCGGTGGACAGCGACCCTGCCAATCATCTAATGGATGTTTTGCAATAATATCGATAAGCATTTATACCAATTATGTATAATATGTACGTAGATGTATATTGAGTTCCACTAAATTCGTATTTTTGTTCAAATAAAATACAAAAAAAAATAACAAATGCCACATTTTATCATTTAATTACGAATTTCACAAAATCTGTTTATTATACGAGTACTCTCGCAACAAAGTTGCTAAGGAGAGTATTATAGTTTTGTTCACATAAGGGTTATTTGTAAGTCCTAAAACTAAAAGAGTCAGATATAGGGTTATATATACCAAGTGATCAGGGTGACAAGTAGAGTTGAAATCCGGATGTCTGTCTGTCCGTCCGTCCGTGCAAGCTGTAACTTGAGTAAAAATTGAAATATCATGATGAAACTTGGCACACGTATTTCTTGGCTCCATAAGAAGGTTAAGTTCGAAGATGGGCAAAATCGGCCCACTGCCACGCCCACAAAATGGCGAAAACCACCACCTATAAAGTATCATAACTAAGCCATAAATAAAGATATTAAAGTGAAATTTGGTACAAAGGATCGCATTACGTAATTTTTTTGGAAAAGTGGGCGTGGCTCCGGAAACTACTATACCTATGTCAACCAAACTCTATAGAGTCGCTTCCTTCAGGCATTTTCATATACGGTTCAAAATTGGAAGAAATCGGATAATCTCCATGCCCACCTCCCATACAAAGGTTATGTTGAAAATCACTAAAAGTGCGTTAACCGACTAACAAAAAACATCAGAAATACTAAATGGAATTATGGAAGAAATGGCAGAAGGAAGCTGCACCCAGGTTTTTTCTAAATAGAAAATAGGCGTGGCATCGCCCACCTATGGACCAAAAACGATATCTCAGGAAGTACTCGACCGATTTCAATGAAATTCGGTATATAATATTTTCTTAACACCCTGATGACATGTTCGAAATATGGGTAAAATCGGTTCACAGACACGCCTTCTTCCAATATAACGCAATTAGAATTCCATCTGATGCCTTCTCTGTATATTATATACATTAGTAACCAATGGTGATAGCGGAATAAAACTTTACACAAATACGGAATTTGAGCTGAGGTATTCTTTGTGGAAAAATTGTCATGATTGGACTATAACTTTTCAATACAATTAAAATAAATGAAAATACAATTCAATATTCAAAGTACACAAATTGATCTAATCTAATTAATTTTACAGCAAAATAAAAAAATATGTAAATGACGGATAATGAAATCTCGATTATAACTTTATCATGCGAGAGTATAAAACGTTCGGTGAGACCCAAACTTAGCCCTTCCTTGCTTGTTTTTATTTAACTTTTCTTTTCTGTATAATCCAAAAAATTTTGTATATATTATTTTTTTTTTTTTTTGCAAATATATGTATTATGTGAAGGTCCAAAAAATTCCTTAAATATATACAAATATATGTACATATGTTCAAATTTTTTTCTTCTTTGAAATATGTTAAGGTTGGTATGGAAAAGGCTCTCGATGTAAAACAATTGACAATCACAGACATAAAATACTTTTATGGACAAAGTAGTATGTTTAAAAAACTGCTTAAACATACTACTTTGATAACTACCTTGATAACTTTGATATATTTCCAATTGAAACAATTGTGTTTGAGTTATAGCTTTAATTTATTAAATCTAAATATACCGGAAATCTTTCATCCCGAATAGTAAAACTTAATTTATTTAAACATGTTTCATGCTTCATAATTTGCTGATTATTAGCCTCATTCCGCCTCCTCGTCGCAATCTACACAGGGCACTATAAGCTCAGGAAGCACCTGTCCAACATGGGCATGGTCTCCTGTGCTAACTGCCGATTCTGCGACCTGGAGCAGGAAACACCAGCACACCTAATCCTGGATTGCTCAGCAATCTGTGGAAAAAGGCTTAAGGCCCTGGACCTTAGATCGCGGTCCATTACCTCAAATATTCTATCTATCTATCTATCTAGCCTCATTCTCATGCTTTCGCTAGTTGCTAAATGATGAATGCGTTGTTATTGTTGTAACGGCAGAATTCTGCCGAGTTGACAGTCCTTGGCCGGATAAAAATCCGGGTCCGTTCCGGTTTTCGTAGACCCGACTGTCGTGGGAACGGTGAATGCGTCTCTTGGTCCGCTTATCAACTGTTGGTAACCGACCAATACGCTTGATATCATCATTGTTTTGATGATGTTTCAAATAATTTGTGACTGTATTACGATGTCGGTACACTGAAGCAGCAATTCGACCAAGAATACTAATACGCAAATTTTTATGCCGGCTTCTTGCATTCAAATTAGCCTACTTCGCTATCCATCTGATAGCTCTTTACCATGTGGCATTTTTACTATAAAAATATTTAAAAGTAATTAATTATATTCCATATATTAGATTTCCATATATTAGATTTTTTACCTTAGAGTTATTTTTCTAACTATTAACTTAAGTTAAAAAACAAAATTTTATTTTGTCTGTACAGCTGCCATAGCACAAATAGATGAATTTGTACGTCTATGAAAAAACAAAATATGTAAATCAAGAATACTGCATATCGTAAAAAATATTTACCGTTATTAACTCACGAGGTATTCCGAAAAAAAATTGCACTCATTAAAACCAAATGCTCAAGCACAAAAGGCAGCCGTTTACATTTAAATGAATTTGTATATTAGCTCCAGTCATTTCATGAAGCATGTCAGCAATTTAACAGCAAGGGGATGGAAAAAGCAACCTGCGTCGCTTTTGTTTAATTTTGCTGTGATTAGAAGATCCTACGTGTTATTGTTATTGTTGTTATAAGAAAAAGTTTTTAGGATTAGTGCTATGATGAACGTTACTTGCTACTCGGATATAATTCTGCACCTTGGACAATTGTGCAAACCTTCCTTCACCTAACGTTAGTAAATATGTTTAATAATCCTCTGCATAGTAACGTGACGAATATAAATACAAGACGAAGAAGAAATCTGATGGCTTTACAAATATAAAAAATGGTTAGTGGTCCGTTTATTGATAAATAACAATTTCACTTTCCTTGTTTGAGATAATTCCTAAACATTAAAGTAAAGTAAACAAGCAAATTTGTTTGCCCCTAAAATCACACTTTAGTAACGGTTCGAACAGCTGATAAACGAAAGAACAACAATTGCTGATCGGCGATCAGTTGTTTTCAACCAAAAATACACGTTCGTACATACATATATACATAACGAGTCGAGTATTTATATTGTCTAAAAGAGCACATATAGACTCGAGAAGATGCTCACATTAAGAACTTTATTAAAACCCAATATAAATATAACGCTTCGTAATATTGCAACGGTAAGAAATTAGTCACTATAACTCTATTACATAAATCACAATAACAAGAACTAAATTTCTTATAGATCAGAGGTACACCCAATGCTGTGCGCATTGTTGAGGTTGGACCAAGAGATGGTCTACAAAATGAACCAAAATTGCTACCGGCCTCAGTGAAAATTGCACTAATCGACCAATTGTCCGAGACAGGCCTACACACCATTGAGGCCACATCCTTTGTCAGTCCAAAATGGGTACCACAAATGGGCGACAACACGGAAGTGCTGCGTGGCATACAAAAGCGAACGGGTATCACTTATCCAGTGTTAACGCCTAATTTAAAAGGCTTTGAAAGCGCTATAAAAGCAGGTGCAACCGAAGTAGCCGTCTTTGGTGCAGCATCCGACTCCTTTTCAATGAAAAATATAAATTGCACCGCAGCTGAGAGTATCAAACGCTTCCAACCAGTCATAGAGGCGGCACAAAAGGCTGAAGTTAAAGTACGCGGCTATGTATCCACTGTGATTGGTTGTCCTTATGAGGGGGCAGTGAAACCTGACGCTGTGGCAAAAATTGTGTATGCACTTTTCAGTATGGGTTGTTATGAGATATCATTGGGTGACACCATCGGCGTGGGTACACCTGGTTCTATGCGTCGCATGTTGGATGAAGTAGTGAAAGTTGTGCCGCCAAAGAAATTGGCAGTGCATTGTCATGACACCTACGGACAAGCGTTAGCCAACATTCTTGTCTCCTTAGAATATGGTAAGCGAATACAGCTAAATAATATTGGCAAGCTTCGAAAAAAACATATTTTTATCAATTTTCTTTTGCAGGCATAGCAGTTGTTGATTCCTCGGTGTCGGGGCTCGGTGGTTGTCCATATGCGCGTGGAGCCTCTGGCAATGTGGCCACAGAAGATGTAGTTTATATGCTGCATGGAATGGGTATTGAAACAGGCGTAGATCTAGAGAAATTAATAGCCGTCGGTCGTTACATCTGCAATGAGTTGGGCCGCCCATCAGAATCTAAAGTAAATCGTGCTTGGAAGGGAGCAACACCACAAAAAATAAAAGAGAAATGCTAACAGAAAAATAATGGCATGAATCCTTTGAAATTGACACCGAAACTGCGATAATGCTGCATTTATTAAACCAGCTTTACTAGTCTATGCATTTATTTTAATTGTAAAAATAAAGCCAAACTTCAATCCAGCAAACGATTTCAGAATAAGTAAAACTACAACTATTATAAAAAAAAATATACTCCAACCAAGTCACACCATATTATATGATTCTAATATAGCCATTCTAAAATTTCCTCGCATCTTTCATTGTATACACCGATATATCGCCCGACATTAAGGATAAATTTGCCAAGCTGCCATTGTTACGTTGCGTTGTGTTACCAAAACTGGCTTTGCTTGCGGTTTCGTTACGATTTACTTGGTTAGCGGACATTTTCAATTTACCTTCATGTCGCACCACTGTAGGTAACATTGCGTTCTCCAGATATTTCTGTATCTTCTTACCGCCCGGTATAGTAACTGGCGTACGCTCATCAACTATCTATAAGCATGCAAAACATAAATGATGGTATTAGTTCAAAACCTATTTAGTTTATTTAGTTCGATACTTACATGTTTAAACTCTGAAGAAATATATGCCTTCTTTGGCAAACTAGATGTTTTCGTGCCGGTATTTACCTTCAATGCAAATTTCGGTTGGTAGACTTTTGTTTCTTGCTCAAGTTCACGGAAAACAGTTGCATTATGTACATCCGGTCGATCCGTTCGCTGTTTTAGATTTGTCATTAATGGTGTGGTGGCAGTCTTTTTCATATAAGCACCGACTGGACTGACAATATGCGAAAATTGTTTGCTACCAGTTGGTTCCTTAAGGCGAGTTGGTATAGCTGAGACGGGTCTTTTAAATAGTTCAAATTTAGGTACTGGCCGCAAATCCATTTCGAAACGTTTATTTTTTTGTGCACTGCTCTGCGGTGTACGCCGTGGTGAAGACAAAAGTTGTTTTGCTGTGAGTGAAATTAACCGTTAATGAAATACTCGTAAATTTTAGATCGGACCAAAAGGACATAAAGCAGCATGGAAGCTTAACAGAGTTTGACAAAATCAAGTTTTATATGGAAATCTATTTTCTTTTTTAATTTGTGAAGGATATGATAGTTTCGGTGCAATCACCGAATTTTTTTTGTTATAGCCTACCTTTTGTACCCGTAACAATTGCTGTGGGTTTTACATTTAAAGCCTTCTTAGCAGGCGACGAATAATTGCTATTTTGCTTTTTTGGTGAATATGTGAATGTTCTTTCCTTCTCTTTTAATGGTTTTACTGTCATTGTTGCTGGAACCAATTCAACTTTTTTTACCATAGGTGTTTGTATATTCAAGCCAACATTTGGTGACGCCGTAGCAGCCATATATTGCATGCCTTTCTTCATCATATATTCTACTTCTTCCATGGTGTCATTGAAATGCATTGACTGTTCGCCACTTTCATCGAAAGCTTCGCCGCAATTTTCCTTGTCATTTTCAAATGAATTTTCCAATTCATCGGATTCGGTACTCTTCAAATCACTAGATGTGTATAAGCTCTTACATAAATATTTATCCGGGTTGTTATTGTCTTCCGCAACTGGATCACACTCATACTTGAATTCATCTTTAACCGTAATATTTGCTCTGTTATGTGAAGCAATCAATTCTTCCGATTCTTCATCAGATAGTAACTCAATAACGCCTACAGATTCATCAGAAGATGGACTTGGCGATTGATTCTTTGTATTTTGTACTATCTTAAGATCATCACTACTTATATCCACTACAGTTATTAGCTGTTGTTGTGGTGCCGCTAAAGTTTTATCAAGTTGTATCAATTCCAGACTTGCATCTAAATCCTCTAGTTCTTTCGACACGTTTTTCTCGTGTGTATTGGAATCTTTACTAACAGTGCTGGGATCTGTAGTTTCGTGTGCTGTATCGTAGTAGCTTGTAGCTGAGGTCTCACTGGTTTTTACAGCACTTTGAAAGCTGACATGTGATGATACATCACCATCAACACATGAAGCGTTATTAAAGTCATCTTCTTCATCACATTCCTCTATTATAGTGGAAGGTCGCAGCAGGCCAACCATTTTAATAGGTGATGTTTGTAAAGTGGTATCACCTAATATAGTTGTGTCCCACAATTTTGATGGTGCTTCTATATCTTCTAGTTGCGTGACATCAATACCCTTAAGCGGTGTCTCAATTTCTAATTGCTTTTGCTCTTGTACACACAAATCGTATAGTAAACGTTGTAACGACTTTGCTTCCTCATCGATTTCTTGAAGTTCTATAAATCCAGAAAATAAAACAGTTATGTGTGCATTAGTAAATACAAAAATTAGAAATTACCTTTTTTACATGGAGTTTTAAAATCATTTCCACTACGCTTTTTAGCGTCCTCTACAATTAGCTCCTTGTCAGCGCTATGTATATATTGAAACAAAGTACTGTTTGGATCAGAGGCAGTTTTATCACACATTTTTTCCAAAGCCATGAAACTATCATCTGATGAGCGTTGCCATTGAAGCGTCTGTTGCTTATCTTCAAACATACTCTCATAGTAAGCCTTTTCGGGCTTTCTTTTATCGTGTTGTACGGACGCAATTACATTGATTGGCTTATTTTCATCATTTTCAATTTCGAACATTTTTTCTTCAGTGTTTTGGATTCCTTCAACTCTTGTTGAATGACTGAGATGTTGTTCTTCAAAAGAAACTGTCTTTCCTTCAATGAACACTTGCAAATCCTCAGTTAGATCAAGACTAAATCTGTCAGACTGGACAGGAGTTTTAGAACTTGGCGTTAACGTGCTATTTTAGTGAAATGGAATTAAAAAATATTTTTTGTCTTTAAACTAACAATATTAGAAGCAATGTACAATGTTAATATGATTATAAAAAAATGCATAAAATTTAGCGTATTTCTAAAGGGTCAAAGATTTGGAAAAATTTCAAATTCTATTTACCATACATATGCTAATCTACAGGTATAAGTAGAAGATCATTCACACTCTCCAATATTTATTAATTACATATTATGAAATTGACATGCAAACATATGCATTTACCGTTGCATGAAAAGTAACTTCTTTACTTTTGCACGCCAAGCGCTATTTGCTTGAAATTTTTCCAATCCAGACATTTGTAATTAGTAGAGTTGAAAAAAAAAACCAAAATCCAAGATTTGTAGTTTCGCCGATCCAAACTGCTATGTGTTAATCGCAAATCAGATATGTATATTCAATTCATTTACTTTCAGTTTATTTACAACGCACTCACGGATTAGAAAAATAAAGAAAACGTTAAAATTGTAATAATTATATAGTAAATTCAGTGAAGTATTTAGCACAGATGAAAATAAACGTTGAATGAATTTTGAATAATGCGGCAAAGCCAAGTTCAACGAAAATATCGTAATGCTACCAACAGCAGCATGTCATAATTAGAGTTGCATTTTGGTAAAATCTTAGTAAACGTCTACATTGGACAAAGTATAAATTTATTAGTATTTTGGTAGTTTAGGTCACAGTATATAAGTCACAAATATGAAGTTTTTTTAAATCGTCTTATTTTGACGGAAATATGATTGGATTTTTATTTGGCCAAGGACTGTCAACTATAAGAATTCTGCCACAACAACAGAAATCAAAAAATTCGTACACTTTAATTTTAATTTTTATATTCACAACGACTTCAATAATTCGTCGCTACTTATTTATTTTCTATTAATCTTGCAAAAATATTTTTTTATCAATATATATCACAACACAAAAGAACTGAAGTCAGCCCTGTATGAAGAGATTAGAGAAAAAAGGATTTCTACCTTATAGAATTGAAAATAGCCCCACGGGACGGACCAGCGTCATATTTTTAAAAAATTCCCTTGCCTTACCAGCAATTTTATCACACACTTTTATTAATATATTAATATTGCTTTAAAATTTGATAAAATCTATTACTGTTTGTTGTATAACTTGAAAATCGCAATAACTAAATGATAATTTTGAATTCACCCAAAAGTTAAATATGGAATTAAAGTTAGTTTCGCCCCATTTTAAATAAAAAAAATGTGTAGAACGGATTTGGTGAAGTGTTAGTGGATATAACAGTTAAAAATATTTGTGTGAAATTCATTATAAATCAAAGAAAAACGCTCTTTAAATAGTTGAAGTTTTGAAATTTAGATGCAAATTTATAAAAAAAAAAATTAAATCAACAAAGTGTTCAAGTGATAGTGTGGAAATAGAGAAGTGTGAGTATTGACAACTTGAGAGCAATTTCTTGATCGCGTAATTATATATCTTATAATTTTTTAACGTTCCGTTATACTGCTTACGTTTTGTAACAAAAAGGGCTATCGTTGGTTATCACTGAACGTATGTTAGTTTCAGCGGCTAGTAGCTTTTTACATAGATAACGCTTTTTAAACATAAGTGGAAAAACATTTCTCATTGAAGGTATTTGCATCACCTTTTGTCATGATTTGCATAACGTTAAGTGATAAGATAATAATCGCAACTATAAAAATTTAATTTTAAATATATTAATTAAAAGAAAGAAGTTGAATTTGTTGACAGTATTAGTAATAATTATTTGCAACGATTACATTGTCAGAGTCACGTCGTCCGGCGAAACGCCTGCAACAATCAAATTTCTAGTATTCGAAAAAGTGCACTGTAGGTATGAAGTAAGATAGATGACATTAAAGGAGGTTAAACATAGATGTAAAATAAAACAAAAAAAAACAAATTTTATTATATTTACAAATAAAGTTTTTTTTTTAGGTTTGCATAATGGCTTTTACAAAATGTTTGCGACGAGTGTTGACCTCTATTGCCAGCTATCAGATGGCACGTCGTACCAGCGGCAGACAGGTACGCTATTTAATTGTAGGTTTTGGCTTGGCTACTTCTGCTTCTATTTCTTTCGTACACTTGGAAGCTGCTAGAAAACGAAAGCTTAATACTTCCATCTATATGGCAGAACCAATTACAGACACCAATACGCTGCTTGATAATGAGGATGATATGCGTACTAAAATGGAGTTAATGATAATGAGAATTCAAGCAGACGTATGTCGTGCTTTAGAGGTCGAAGAATACGCCGGACAAAAATTTAAAGTCGATCGTTGGCAGCGTGCAGAAGGTGGTGGCGGTATTACGTGCGTCCTTCAGGATGGTGAAGTATTCGAGAAAGCTGGTGTTAATATTTCTGTTGTAACTGGTATGTTACCACCGGGTGCTGTCCAACAAATGCGTACCAGGGGAAAGAATTTGGCCGAAGGCAAGAAATTGCCATTTTTTGCCGCTGGCGTAAGTGCTGTAATACATCCTAGAAATCCACATGTACCAACAATACATTTCAACTATCGCTATTTCGAAGTTGAGAGCGATGGCGAAAAGCAATGGTGGTTCGGCGGTGGCACAGACCTAACACCCTATTATTTGAATGAAATGGATGCGGTACATTTTCACAAAACACTAAAGGACGCTTGTGACGAACATGATTCCAGTTACTACCCACGTTTTAAGAAATGGTGCGATGATTACTTCCGCATTGCGCATAGAAAGGAAAGTAGAGGTATTGGTGGTATATTTTTCGACGATGTGGACACACCGAATCAAGAGGGAGCGTTTAAATTTGTTACAAGTTGTGCTAATTCGGTAATCCCTTCATACTTGCCGCTTGTGCGCCAACACAAAAACGATGATTACGGCGATAAGGAACGCCAGTGGCAACTTTTGCGTCGTGGCCGCTATGTGGAATTTAATTTAATCTACGACAGGGGCACAAAATTCGGTCTCTATACGCCAGGCGCGCGGTATGAAAGTATACTAATGTCATTGCCGTTGACGGCACGTTGGGAATACATGCATACGGTGCCATCCAATTCCAAGGAAGGTAAACTTTTGGAAGTATTACGAAATCCTAAGGACTGGATTGCTAGCGCTTAATAAAGGGAGGAACCACAGAAATCTACGTAATACCTGCTATAACCAATACCTCATTTGTAATTGGTCTTCGTTTAACTATGAAACTATGTAGACAATGGAAGTGTTTGTTTAAAACATATTATGATGCAATTACTACACAGTAGTATAATATAATCGTACGTTTTCGTGGAATTTAAACAATAGAAGTTACTTGTATAATTCGATTTGTATGTACTTAAGAGAATAAAGTGCACTTTTTGTAATATTTTAGATACAAACATGTTTCCATGCAGTGCATATGAGTCACCTAGTATTATACTACATATTTATAAATGTATGTAATTCCGTTGCCTTTTCAAATTTGTCTCTAATAACTGTTAATCAACAATGAAGATTTATTTTACTACAAAAAAATCGAAAGCATACATTACCACAGCCAATAAATAAAAATAAACAGTCATTTGTACATTTGAAAATTATATTTTTTAATTTATGCTTTTGAATAATGCACAATGTGAATCTTTAAAATAATTGAAACAATAAGTAGGCGTGAAGACTTACGAAAAACAAGTGATCCTAGGAAATTATTTGATTATTTCAAAATGAACTGGCAAAACTCTTACGAAACAATGCATGTCAAATATAGTGAAGCGTGAATGAGCGCTACCGACATTTTTTTCTATATTATATATATTTTTCTTTTAAATAAAAAATGTTTAATTACACTTTAGAAAAACTTTACTTTCTCGAGTCTAGTATTATTATATTCACTAAATAGACAAATTTTTAAAGGCACACTTACTTATGTTGTTGAAATTGCCTTACTGAAAGTAAGATCGTAAAAATATATGAGTATACATATATTTTCTACATCATAGATGTTTAAAGCACCATTTGAATTCCTCGATCCCCATTATTATTACGATCAAAGCCAACTGCTTTAATATTGAAATATCGGAAACGATTCCATAAGGCCCGATCCTACTTACAGAAACCAAATATAAAAATGCGATTACGAAATCTTAACGGTAATTTACCAATCATCTACGACTACCACATCATAGTGATCACACTAACACACCAGAAAAACATTAGCTGAGAAAAGAAAGGAACGGCATGCGCGCTTACCAACGCCCAAATTGTTCGCATTATTTATCGCTTTACCACTCATTTCTTGAAAATAGTGACCAACAAAATAACTGCATTATCAGCACTTTATAACTTAAGTGATATTTAGATAAGATCTGAAGTTATTACAAACAAATATTTTCGTTTAGAAAACCCTTTGAAGAAAACAATATGCGATTTTTTATAAAGAAAACCGAAATTATTGAACGAAACCGGTATATTAATATAGTATGCACAAACATTTTTACATTTTGTTGGTCACTATGTAGTTTTAACAACTCCCCTTTAACCAGCATATGAGGTGACAGAAAACAGCAACTTCACTTACTAATACAACCATTCCATTTGAATTTGATCAACTTACATTGTATTATACCTACATATATGGGGTCTCTAATTGTGCTAACCGCTTCCGACACGTAAGCTTTGAGAGTCAGTGGGCAAGGTGAACGTTCGATCCCCTAGAATGGGAAAATCATTAGTATTTCTTGCATACTCAAACATTACCTTTGCCGTTAGTGTTTTTTTAACAAGTCATTGAAATATGTTTGTTGTTTTTGTGAGAATTTAATCAATCTAAAAATTTACCCGTTCTTTACATTGCATACTTTCCCCTAATGCGTAAAGCATTAGCTTAAAAATTCTTAGTTTGGAATAAATTGTACTCAAACTGGAAGAAGAGAAAAGATAATTAAAATTGGCGAGTTACTTTCTATACTATTACGGAATGAACATAAATAGTATACAATGTGGGAAGTGGGCAGTATAAAACAAAGCGTTGAGTGTAACTTATTCAAATTAATCATTACTTGTTTGAATGAATCGTCCCATGTACCAGCATAGGATTGACACTATCTCTAAACAAATTACTCACTAACTCCAAACACTATATACACGAAGGCGGCCGGAATATTTTGATTGCATGCACACAACCATAGCACAGGTTTTGATCTGCAGTCTGCTAGGTACAGTATGGTTTCTCCCAAATGTGATATTCCAAAGTAATTGGATACGCGTTACCGCAAGTAAACACAACTCAGTCTCCAATTTTTTTACTTACTCTTTGCATTTTGGTTGTTCTTCCTTACATTAGGGTTGCGATTATTTTGTTTTATATGTTTAAATTACATATTAATATAAATAATTACATTTAGTGCAGCAAACAAAATTTTAAATTCAAATATATATGTCAGTGTGCTTGTCAATTTTGCACATTGTAGGAATATTTATATCTTATTTCAATTTTAATATCCCAAAATATCACTTAATGGAAATTATGAATTGGAGTCTATTAATCGCATGAATTAATTAAAATCTCAAAATTTTTTTACTAAAAATGTTTAAATAGTTTATACATAATTGGTTAATAATAATTTCATCTCAACACAGCGATGAAGAACAACTTGCTATGGTGTATATTGGAATTTCAAATATTGTTTGCTCTATTATTTTTAAACTATTACGACTTAGGCGTTTGTACTATGTAAAATTTAAATCTGAGGAGTTTATCATGTTTTGTTAGTGCAAACAAATTGTTTCATAATTAATATTTAAAAATTATTTCGAAAATCATGAATTTAGTCTGAAATTCAAACGCTAAATCGAAAGAGTTGTGTTCAAATATTGAAAGTGGAACAAAAAGTATACTATCCAGTTTGTAATATACAATTTAACCTCAACGCCACCATGATTGTTGACCATCATTGGGATTCTGTCCATTCTCGCCAACACCGCGTCCAGTTAAAGGGGGAGGTGGCACATTAAACATATCTTGTGGTGGCCGGAATTTTTCTTCATGCTCGTCGTCATCACTTTCTCGTTTTATACCAGTTGTTTGATAAGAATTCATGGGATAAGTTGGATAACCGTCGTCTATTGGTTCTTCTTTGATTTTGATGTCGATATCACGGAAATCAGGTTTACGTTCTTTGACATCACGATCTCCACGATCACGCTCCTTGTCACGACGATCACGTTCACGTTTCTTATCACGTCTCTCTCTGGATGAATCACGCTCCCTTGATTTTGATCGTCTCTTCTTTTTATCCCTGTCGCGCTCCCGTTCACGATCGCGTTCTCGTTCTTTTTCACGTCTATCACGTTTCTCGAATTCGTCATATTCACGTTCACGACTACCTGCACGTCGTCTCCTACGCTCACGAGATTTGCTTCGCGAACGTCTTGAACGCTCTCTTTCACGTTCTCGAATTCTTTCACGAGATCGTGACCGTCTTCTTACTGCATCGCCTGCTCCGAAACGATTACGTTCGACAAGTCGTGCACTTTCGCGATCCTCACGTTCCCGTTCTAGACGGTAACGTTCTCGTTCTCTTTCATTGTCTTCCCTACCAGAATGTTTTATATTAACATCATTACCACCACGTCGTGTTCCTCCTAAACCACCACCCAAGCGTCGTGGTAGCCATCCTTTTACAGTGCGTGCTCGCTCAACATCAACTAATACACGTTTACCATCGATTTTCTTACCATCAGCATGTTTATAAGCAGCATGCATATCTCTTTCATGTTCATATTCGATGAATGCGTAACCTTTGGGCTTACCCGATTCCTGGTCTGATATCATAACAATTTTCTTTATAGGTCCGTATATCTCAAATTCACGTCTCAATTTCGATTCAGATGTGTCATAGTTTATACGTGCAATGAACAATGTACGAAACGGATCCTCCGTCGAGTTTTTTATTTCTTGAGGATCCCAAAGTGCGATTTCTCGTTCCAATTTATATGCAACTTGTTCAGCTTTTTCTCGACGTCGACGATCCAATCGCTCTTGACGAGTTTCAACACGCTTTGCAGGCGGGGTATCTTTTGGATCTTCGAACTCACCAAGAAAACCACCAATACCAAGGTAGCCACGCGACTTCTTTTCATGTGGTAACTTATCCACCGGTGGCATATATGGTATTGGATCACGTGCGGCAAATAGTGCCAAAAGATTCGGCGGCAAATACTGTGTCATTTTGTCTATTACCTTGTTTCGTAGTCCAACGACGAGTCCACTAATACAAACCTAGATACAAATGAGGTTAAAAAATTAAATGTTTTTTGTTTAAGATGGTAATGAAAAACTTGCCTTAAACTTCCATGCAACAATATTAAAAACACAATTGCAACCTCTTGCGGCAACGATATTATAATTGCACTATCAATTAATCTTATTTTCATATAATTTAAAAAACTGCATCAGATCTTATTTTCGCTGGTGCAGAAAATTTAACAAATGGCGTACAAATGAAAGCTTGACGTTTACATACAGGGTTGTATTTTTCGTGAAGTCTGTTCCATCAAGCAAATGATTTATTCCTGCCGCCCTTGAGTAAATCTGAACGCATGGGTTCAGACACGAAAAGTTCACAGGTCTAAAATTTTTTGTTGTTGTAGCAGCAGAAAATCTTCTTGATGTATATTTCGTATTGGCATGTGTTTCATTTCGCATGGGCATTTGTTCTTTTTTTTTTTTTGAAACGAAACAAAGTTTACAATACCAACAAAAATAGTAAATGAATTTACATCTTTATATATTTAATCAACACCCCTAATCCATATTTTTTTATGAATCTCCATATGTATTATTTTACAAGTTCTTAAATGCAATAAAATAAATATTTGCTTTTTCAAGGCAAGGTATTAAATTCTCCCTTAACTTATAGGTCTGACAGAAAAGCAAAATTAATGCGATTTAAGCAACGCCAATGCGCATTGAAATTTTATGGTAACAGACGGCAGACTTTTGCATTTAGACAGCTAATAGTGAAATTTGTTTATTTGTTTAAAAAAAAGTGAAATAAAAATGAATAAGATAAATTATTAATAGAAATTTTGATATTTTTGGAAAATCAATAAAAATTTAAGGGAAAATTCGTTTATTATTAACAATGTTAAAAGATAATAGAGTGAAATTAAAAGCAATAATTGATTGTAATGCGGGAAAATTGTGCGAAAAAGTTAAGAATATTGGGTAAATGGATAGCAAACTGTGCGTTGTTTATTTTCTGCCATCTAAAAATATTAAAATTTGTTTTTGTTAATATACTTGCACATAATTTAATTAGCAATATGTATAAAAGTGCTTACCTTTGATGCTGTAAACACAAAAGAGGCGGCAGACTTCAAGCGACATCTGTCAGAAAATAGCAAAAATCGGCAATTTTTGAGCAGTGTTGCCTACCCAAATTTGGTAAATTCAGCTAAATGCGCGGAATTCTTGTGCATTACAAATTTGCATTAAATAGGGTCAAATGCGCAAGTGAATGTAAATTAAACCCGCTAATGCATGTTAGCGCTGCCGCCTGTCAGGGCTATTATATTCAAATCATCATCTTAATTCTTGCAATTGGCAGTATTGAGAGCATTACAGTATCAAAAGACATTTTTAAATGCCTTCGAGACTAATGATTAAGTCACTGGTTAATTACGCTAAAAATATTTCTGTCAATTTCTAGGGGGAATTGACAAATCAGTCCGAAACTCTCGTATACGTGCAACCGGTCATTCCTTTTATACATATATACGATGTGGTAAAATTCATAGATGTCCATGGTGAAACTATTTCCTCAGTAATTGTTTCAAATATACTATTTTCGATAGTTGTGACTTACTGGGACTATTTATCAAGGAAAATAGGTCACACTTAAATATTTGGAATGGGCAGCACTAGAAAATGTAAATATGGGAATTAACAGTTAAATTCCAATATAATTCCAATGAGATTCGGATTAATCTGGCGGGCGATAACAAAAACAAAACCAGCAGCAACGGTAAAATTATGAATTCGTCTTGACATTTCGTTTTGATGACGAACGGAATTTTTCTGGAAACTGGAAAAAGTGATTGATTAGTGAATTTTTAAACCTTGGTGCAATTTGCATATAAAGTTTTCTTAATATTCAGCGGATGGAATTATAAATTTTTTCTGTATTGCTCGAGCTTTTTTTTATGAATTTATTTGTTTTGAATAAGTAGTGGCTAGTGTAAATTGCATTTTGAATAAGTTATCAGTGTTCTAAATATTATATTCTGATTATATAAGGTAAGTAAATGAAAATAGCGTTAATTCAAGGATAATATTCATTAACCGTTTTTTTAATAAGTATATAGCAAGAGGTCATAGAAATAACCATGACTGAGCCATCATATATGGATACTGAAATAACACATGTTATGAAAAAGCTAGAAAACAATAACTCTGAATGCGCGAAAAGTGTTCCAGAGATTCATGTTGTGGAAGAGGTTGCGAATGAAGGGGGTAGAGAATGCTTGGAGATGGAAGGAGGTAGTGAAAATATAACTCATACCCCAGTAAGAAAGAATTTCGAGATTCCACCACCACCGCCGCCAACACCAGTTCATGACAGGATTTCCACCAAGTGTACCGAAGATATAAAGCACAATTCTGTATTGCAATTTAAAATTATGCAAGAAGCAAAAGATGCAATAAAAATTTTGGAAGACGATTGCGGAGTAGTAATTCAATCAGGAATGAATGATAATTGTGCAGAAGAAGAAATCTCGGGAGATATCAGTAATAATGACACGCTGGCATTAGAAAATACCAGAAAATTAGTAACTGACCGAGAAGACGACGGAAGGGCATCTTCAAAGGTAAGTACATACATACGTGTTTCAACAATAAAATTTATTTTATTTGCCAAATGCTGTGTTATTTTCTTATCTTATTTAAGAATTAATGACAATAAATTTAGAATAGTATCTAAGTAGTTAAAAAATAGAGTGTGTATAAATATATAAGAAGTAAAATGCATTTGTATGTTAAAGATGTTTGTGAATTCAAATTAGTTTAACTTTCACACTTTTACTTTTCTAAAAGAAAAAAAAAATTTTTTTTTGTTCACCATAATCAAATTGTTTTCACTACTAACATACGACTTTTTCTGTACGCAGTGTCACGAAAAATTTTTAAGAACAATTTTGGCAATTATAAATTTAAATAAAATTCCTTATTCTATAAAAAAGAACATTGACTTTTAGTGTAATTCTATACAGTGTAACAACAATATTAATTCACGTAAATGTATTTGTACAAATCACTTTTTGGAAATCAGATGGAACCGCTAGAAAAGGCCAAGGAGGATACACCTCATTCAATTTTAAAGGTATTAGCGGAAGCAGCCTCTTCACCCAATGACGATGAAACGTTAAAAACTCCAATTATTGAAAATGAATCAACGTCGGCAACAGAAGCACCGCTACCACCAGCCCTTGCTATAGTTGAATACCGTTCGGCATTTGAAATGTGCGCCAAACAACTTACCGTTGCAGAAGCACGTTCTGCAAGAGTCCATCGTCTATTAGATAAATGTATTAAGACTAATTCATCTGTATATGCTACTGCAATACCATTACCACCACCTTCAAATTCGAATCAGAATTCGATATCCGCCGAAAATGTGACATTGCATAATGATATTTGCTCTGGCAGTAAATCAAAGCAGTTTTCCAAAACTGACGCACATTACAATCATCATCGGCATGACGATGAGGTTATGCCGTTGCATATGCTACCAGCACGTTCTTCCACCCCTTATACTCAACAGACATTGTCTTGTTCTGTTGTCAGTTGTGATTTAGCGCTAATTAGCGAACAGGTTAGTCCTTTGAGTGAAACTGACGATGAGAAAGAGCCATTAATAATGAAACTACGACAAATGACTCCACAAACGCAACGCAAATCAAAAATGCTTTCAATTTCAAAATCAGCACCCGTAATTAGTCAACATATGGATGAGACTAAACTTTGGAAATCTAAATCATTGGATAAATCTAATTGTTTAACAAGCTATAGTCGTGCAAGTTTACTTCATATACGCAATGATTTATTAAATATATATCATTCACATAATAAACATCCTACAAAAAAACCCAGTGTGCCAAATATCGTAGATTGCGATGTCATCGAATTAGAGGCGCGACTTCGTCGGCTTAATATTTGGAAGCCTGTAACTTCTGAGGAAAACATGAGTGGCCGTAAACATCAGTGGGCACGAAGTAATGATATGATGCCTGCATTTTTTAAAAATAAAAACATATTGGATGAGTCCATTATAAAAAGTCAGCCACCACAGCCAGAACTTAAGGTAAATCAAATAGTTATAGTTTTATAAATACCAGTAAAATATTGAGGGGTTAGAGGGTTCAGAGGTACAAAAAAAAGGCATTTTTACGATTTTTTTTTTAATGTAAGCAATCATATGTATATTTGAAAAATATAATATGTTATATCAAAGGTATGTATATATTCGAACAATATCTCCTGAAATTTCGATACAAAAATGTTGAAAATTCCGCCGTTGAGACCGCATTTCCCTGGGTGTCTCTCAAAAAAGTGCTCTCGACGAGGACAGCATCACTTATTAATTGGTTCATACAAAATTAAAAAACTAAGCATATTCTGTTAGTACATATGTATCTAAATCTCGGTTTGGAACGTAAGAAAAAAAATATTAAAATTGTCCTTCTTTTCGCGGACTTTGAACAAAAAATCTCATTTTTGGTAAAATATTCGGCATTTTTTGGTCAGCAAAATAAGTTGTAATGAAACAAGAAAAAATCCTTCGTTCAATAATTAGATAATATTATTTCGAAAACGTGTACACAATACGAACTAAATCGGCCGATAACTTTTCGAAAAATCACGTCCACCGACTTCAAAAACACAGTTTCGCGTTTAAAGACGGGGCACTTGCCGCAGCTAGCCTTAAGTGCACAAGTTCTCAAGGCTATATCTCCGAAATTATTACTCAGATCAACCTTAAAATTTAGGACTATATTCTAGAGGTATTGTAAAATTTAATAAAGCAAACAAAAAAAAAATCGATTTTTGTAAATTTTCAAACCCACCCTTAGATAAGATTTTGACTCGACAGAAATTGGGGAAAAAAAAGATTATTTTAAAAATAACTGCTTGCGATGATCATCACTAATCCTTGGAAATATTTCCGAAATCAGTCGGAGAATAAAAATTAGTTTAATTTTTAGAAAATCGCATGCCTGATCGGAACAAAATGGCGACCTCACAAAGTATGTTTTTCTAAATTTTGGAAAAAAAATTTTTACAATGTGGCCAATTGGAGATTCCAAGCGAAGCCAGATTCTTCTCCACCTGATATTTCTAACGGAGTGGAGGCCTGCCTCTTTCTTTGCTTGCTGCGTTGTACTGCGTTGAATACTTTCAGAGCTGGAGTGTTTACTTCCATTCGGCTGACCGTAGTCTTTTAATTCCCTGAACTATGTCAATGTTGTATGTCTCTTACAGCTCAACATTCCATCGAATGCGTTATTCGCCGTTGCCAATGCGCAAAGGACCAAAAATCTTCCGAGAAAGCTTTCTTAAAAACTTGTAACGTCGACTCAGATGTTGTTATCGTCCATACCTCTGCACCATATAGCTCAACATAAGTTTACACAGCCGTATTTTTGTGCGGGGATACCAAATTTTTACTCTTAATCTTTTTTTTCCGGCTACAAATTTTCAGTGAATATTTTTAATATATTATGTATTAAGAAAATGCAATAAAAAATCGATGTTTTGAAAATTCTGACTACCCTTGATCTTTAAACTACAAGGAAACATTTTTTATTCCTTAATTTTATTTTATTTTTTAATAATGTTTTCACCGACCATAGGACTCTGCTATAATAACAAATCAACGTCGTATTGGTAGCGGTAGATTACCCAAAGTTAAATGGGCAAATTCAGTGGCAACCGACAATCCGCAATCCTGCGAAAAAGATGCCAACAATAATACGCCAACTAACAACGATATTTCAAGTAAGCTTAGACTCCTTAAGCTTTTTGAAACAAGTAAAGTTGATAATATGCGCCATGATAAGAATGCAATTAGACCGGCATTATCTGCACTAACAGGTCTTGGCAAGAATGCAGATCGTGCCGCTACGTCGTCGTCGTCGTCGTCAGCTAATACCAATAATGCCAATTATGTAAAGCGTTTAACGTCAGGCTATTTGGTTGTTACGAATTCTAAAGATCGTGTAAAAGAAGATAACGACCACCATCGTTATAAAAATGAGGAACCGGAATGGTTCAGTTGCGGTCCCACTTCGCGTCTAGACACGATTGAATTATGTGGTTTTGATGATGATGAAGAGCAGCTGGACAAGAAGACTGGCCATAATGATAATGAGATTTTGAATGAAAATGATGATGCCAAAGAAAATCGTAACGAAAATGCAAATATGGTAAGTATACTTAGCTCACAAATAGTAAAACCAACAATTATAATTAGAGGCATATTTGTTGTAGTAAAAAAAGTTCTTTCTTCGGTTTTATGACAAATGAATGGGGGGACAAAGCGTTACATCGTCCTCACTGAAGTTATAGCATAACCTTCACCGGTGCATCTCTTATAGCACAAAAGGTATAAAAAGATATTTATCCAGATTTTGATGGTCAAGTTTGTATTGCAGCTATACGCTATAGTAGTCCGATCTAAACAATTTCTTCGGAAATTGTACCTTTGCCTCGGATAAAAGGCATACAAAATTTCATGAAGATATATTGTCATACCAAAAAGTTTTCCATACAAAGATTGAATATAGAGCATTCAGGTTTGTATGGCAGCTATACGAGGTGTGTTCAAAAAGTATCGCGAATTTTGAATTTTTTGTGACGTTATGTTGGTACTCATGTCTCTCACTTATGCCGACAAGCTCGGCCATTTTGAATGTTGACAGCTGCTTTACTTGCACTTGTTTTGGATCGTCTTCGATTTTTACCTATTCAAAAAAATGGATCAAAGAACCTGTATCAAATTTTGTGTGAAAAACGAAATTAAGTGCGCGGATGCATTCCAATGTTAACTGTGGCATACGGAGAAGCTACCTTGGACCGAAGCAACGTTTATCGGTGGTACAAAATGTTCCGAGAAGATGTGACAAATATTGACTTTTGCACCACGATAACGCCTCTGCTCACACATCGTTGCTTGTGCGCGACTTTTTGACCAAAAACAACACACTAATGATGCCGCAGCCACCGTATTCCCCAGATCTGGGCCCCTGTGACTTTTTCTTGTTCTCTAAACTGAAGAGGTCCATGAAAGGACGACGTTACGCTTCTCTTGACGAGATAAATACGATATCTCGAGGAGCTGATACGATAAGGAGGAGCTGAAGAAGATAAAAAAAAATGATTTTTTGAAAAAACCAAGTGTATAATATCTCATGGGGATTACTTTGAAGGGGACAAAATAGATATTCCCCAGATCTGGGCCCCTGTGACTTTTTCTTGTTACAAAATAGATATTCATGAATAAATAAATAATTTTTGAAAAAACACAAAATTCGCGATACTTTTTGAACACACCTCGTATACTATAGTAGTCTAATCTGAATAGTTTCGTCGAAGCTTATATCAATAATTCGTGTCAAATTTCGTGAAGATACATACATATCTTGCCAAATCAAAAAGTTTTCCATATGTGGGCAAAGCAGCTATATGATATAGTGGTCCGATCTGATAATTTTCTACAGAGCTTGCACCTTTGCCTTAGACAATACAATACAAAACAAAATTTTCGAGACATTTCAGTTAAATAAAAAAGTTTGTGTGGCAGCTATACATATATTCGATTGCCAAGGTTATGCAACTATAAATAAATTGGAAACATTCTCTTGGAGAACTTAATGTAACCTGTTCTAGGTATAAAAAAACTTGTGTTTTGTCACGTTCCATTTGCGTGTCGTTAAAAGTATTAAAAATGGAAAAATATAGCTTGACATATTTAGATTCGTGTTTCATATTTAGGCATATTTTCTTCCAACAGGCTTTAAAGAACAATACTTCAGCACGAAATTCGCAACAACAGGGCAACAAGTGTGAACCAAACATTGGCAAAGGAAGCACAAAATCTCTACAAGACAATGTCGAATTACAGGAAGAACGAAAAACTATTTCCTTTCAGTATGATAAATTTTCAGGAGGTGCAAACAAAACAATGCAACGTCAGTACGGTGGCGGTAGTGAGAGTAATGGACATAATTCAAGTGGTCGTTCAAGATTCATACCATTTTTTGCGGCAGGTGGCAAAAAGACGCACGACCGTACTGAAAAGAATGGCTCATCAACATCGTTGAATGAATTTTTCAAGCAGGCCTTGAATGTACAGCAATCAACTGATCAACAGAAACAACAACAAAAGCAGACACAACAACACCAAAAATCGGCATTAAATTCAAATATGAATTTGGGCGCTATCCCTTTGGTGGATGAGTTGGAGGCTAAGTGGCGTCGTAATTCTTTGACTGAACATGCTCAACATAACAGCAATATTAACATGGAAAATAAAAACTATAAATACAAAAATTTTAGTCACAAACAGAATCAAGATAATAAGCAAGACTCAAATAATAATGTATTATTACAAAATTCTGAAAATTTCAAACAATTGCTGGGCAAATTGCAAATTAATAACAACAAAAATGTCCAAAATAAACAATCAACAACGAAGATAAATGGCAAAGGCGACGGACAGAATTCAGCAACAATTCAACAACAAACACAAAATCAATTTTGTAGTGAAAACATTACTAATTTTATATTTAAACAGCAGCAATATCAACAGCAACAACTTTTGCTTGCAAATTTACATATGAAAGCTATTTTAAGCCGTCCCGAAGCACAATATCTTTTGCTGGGTTTAGCTAAAGGTAAGTTAAAAAATGTTATTTTTTTGGTAGTTAGTCGGTAATTAGTTTTTATATGTAAAAATAATATAATATAAAAAAAAAAAAAGAACAAAGAAATACTAAAATATTTAGACTTCAGAGTTTTATGTTGTTAATAAAAAAATACATAAAAATTCACAAAAATGCGAATTTAAATTCAAAAATTAATGCTGTGTATAAAAATCGTAAGAAAAATATGTATATGTATTTAATACCACAGTTTTTTATAATTATATAAAATGCAGCTAAGGGTTGTTTTAGGATTAAAGTCATACTATTTTTATCATTTGATTGGTCAGTTTGTGTGGCAGCTAAAAATGTACTGTAGCTCTGGCTTGGTCAAAAATCCATGCCAAATTTCCTGATGATAACTTTCCAAATTATTTTTGAAGTAATTTCGAAGATTGGTGCCGAGCCCTAGGCTGGATAAAATCCGGGTCCGTCGGGTGGGAACGGCCAGCTTTATAGGATTCGCAGCTTTGTTTAATATACCCTGTTAAAGGTGTAACAACACCTGTTTAAAAACGTGTCACCGAACGAGTCTGATTTTACTTTGGACCAATAAATTTAAAAAAAAAAAAACATTTTTAGATTTTGAGGAGACAGGCTTTACATACTGAAGTAACACAGATCGTGAACAAACAAGAAAACTGCAACTTTGACTTTGTCCTAGAAATTTTTTATAGTAAAATTTTTAAGTTTTTTATAGTTTTGAATATAATTTAATAATTTTTGCAATTAAGTTTTTGTCCATCACGCTTAATTTCTTATTATATATTTTTACCAACTTCATTTTAATTTCAGGTGATATTTCTAAGCATGGCCTACTTGTTCAACTATCTAATCCGCGTTTGCCGCAACGCGATCGCGAGGCAATAACTGCAGTCCTCACATTCACCTCGACACAGCAAGCGCATGGATTACTACAAACGCAATTTCCGCATACACAGCACCAGCAGCAACCAACTTTCCACAATCAGCAGACGCATCCATTTGATTCCTTCTCCAATAATATGGTGATAAATCAGTTGCAAAATTTACATAATTTGGCATTAGTGCAGCAAACATTGGCGGTACAACAACAGCAGCAGCAACAACAGCAGCAGCATCAACAGCAGCAGCAACATCAGCAGCAGCAACATCAGCAGCAGCAACAACAGCAACAACACAATAGCAATCAGCGTAATCCATTTGCATTGCAACCAATGACCACGGAAGAGCTACAAAATCATACGAAATTAATAATGCAAAATGCATTGGCAAAACGAAAATTTGAAGAGCAACAATCGAATATATTAGGCATGCAAAAGATATTGCAATTAAATGCAGTAGCTACAGCCGCTGCTGCTGCAGCTGCAGTGACAATTAATAAGCAGCATCAGCAGCAGCACTCACAGCTACCAAATCMAAATCGTATGCCAACCGGTACAGCAGCAGCAGCTACCGCACATAACGGTAGTCATGTCAATCGTACAAGTGTCGGTGGTGGCAATCGAAGACTGCAAGCATTGCAGAATCTTTTTAACGATTCGAATGGCATGGTCGACGCTGTGGATGTAGTATCATCCAAAAATGCGTTCACTAATGGTTTCCATCCATCCAAATCGCAATCTTTTCATAATGCCGCTGGCGTCTATCGCAATACGAACTATGGCAATGTCAATAGCATGCCGGCGATTTCTCGACGACGTTCCTTTCCGAGCAGATTTTCGAATGTGAATGGCGGGAATACTGTGCAAGCAGGTTCCATGAAATGCAATAATTCGGACACAGATTTCCAGCAACAGCAACAATCACAACAGTCTGCATCGTCAGTAGAGACGACTGACAGCCAAACAGGAAATCAGAGTCGTTATAATAATTACAACAATAAAAATAATACAGACAATAATAGTCGGGTTGGGTTGGAGAGTACAATTGGCGCACAACACGCGCAGCAGCAGCAACAGCAACCAACCGTGCTGTCAACAGGTGTCGGTAAGTTCTTAGCTTCTTATAATTAATTGCAAAATGCATACAGTTATAATTATATTTTTTCCATAACATAACCAGATTGAATTTTTTTTTTATTTTGTATTTCCAAAAATTTTAACTAAAATATTTTTTTTTTAATTCCCCTATACCGAATTTAAAAAAGAGTGTATCTTAAAAACCGATTTAGAATCTTATTTTTAATTTGAAAATCGGAATTAATTCCAATGTTGCGGTTAAAAATTGCAAATCGAATTTATTTGGATGTGATTTGAAATTAGAAATAAATATTAATCTTAACTTCGCCAACGAATAAAATATTCAATCACATTTTTGTCCGGTGGGATCGCAACAATTTTTATGATCAGCGTCAAAAGCTTTTCCTTCTATATGTAGACCTTTCATAAAAGAGGAATTTTTCTCTACTTATACCACGGTAGATTACCGTTCACTAATCGACGCCGAATTGTCCACGAGCTAACGTTTAGTCCAACTTCCGCTGCAATTTTCGTGAAGTCACGCGATCATCAATCATGCTAGTTTTCTTAGGCGACCACAATTTTCCTTTTTATTTTCTTTGCTTTAGAGCATTGGTTACAAAGTTTTCCGGCCGCCCTAACATATTTTCAATGAATTTGTACGTTTTTCCTTCACCACGCAGGTTTTTTTTTATTAATCGACACTCTACAACGGTGCAGTGGCTCGAACGACGCATTATAAATAATTATTTAATCTTCTTTTCAATTTTTGGGGTTCAAAGTAGTACTATTAAATTGATTTGAATAATACTTCGCAATAGCCACTTATTTTCCTTAAAGATTTTCTTTAAAGATTATAGCTATTGGAGGAGGAAGTTTTAGGGCGTGGAAATAGTCCAACAATTTGAAAATAAGCTTTTTTAAGTTTTATCCAGGTTTGACAAAGTCATGTATTTATTAGCATTTTTTTTTATAATAATGCGAACAAGTAAAAGGAAAATAATAATGAATATTCTTGTTTTACTTTAAAAAAATTCAATATTGAATAAGGGAAAGAAACGAGTTTTCATTCAATTGTGTTAAAGTTAATTTCCAATTGGTTGATGGGTTGGGGATCGCGTTGGCTACTCCATTACTTTGATGCTATTGATCCTAAACCACTCTTTTGAACACTTAACCTTGCGTAGTCCTAACGAGCGGCTCCAGAATGTTGTTTGAACGGTAGTTTTTGGTGTTTTTATGGTTTTAGGCTGTATTTTTTTTAGTCTTTAACTTGGTGAATACCTCGATCAGATTTAACTAAGTACTGAGACAGGAGAAAAAAGAAAGAAAAGATAGGTACTGGTACAGTAGCAACGGAATTATACACTAAAACAACTAATGCACTTGAATACTAACAGAATTTATTACAGAGCGTCTTTGTTTTGTCTAGCAATTTTTTATGAACATAATGCTATGTGGGGAGCCTATTTAACTGCTGGCTCATACATTGTCTTGGAAGCTTGAAGTAAATTCGCTACTTCTCTTTACGAATTTCCATGTTTGACTAAACATTTAACATGCTCTCGGGTTTTTGGGTCGCAATTCTTACCCCTTGATTAATAATTAATCTGAAAATATATTATTTACCTCCCTATTCTTGAAATTAAAAACGCTATAGTAAAAATCTTTCCGTTATTATTTAAAAACGACACCGTGTCCTTATTAAATCACAAAGCCATATACTGGATTTGTTGAGCACATAATGGCTATTTATGTAATGAGACTCCGTCGCCAAGAACTGGCATTCATCCCGGTGGATGAACGTTTAGCCACAATCTGCATCAAAGCGAAGTTCTTCAATATTTCACTGATTTGCTCTCACGCCTCGACGACAGAGAAGGACGGTGCTTGTCGACTTTAACGCCAGGGTGGGCAAAGAAGGTATCTTTGGCACAACGGTCGGTAAATTCTGTCCCCACGATGAAATATGGTTGTCTGTAGTATTAGATTCTAGCATTGAAAAATTCACCAAGTTACCTGTCTGTCTCCGGATCGAAGAGCCACTAACCAACGGAATACACGTCTCCATTGTTTTAGACATGTGTATGCTTTGAGGTTCTAACATCAACTCGGACCATTATTTATGTTGCAAATACACACCCGCCTGTGCAGCAAAAAACTCACATCAACAAACACAAGAAAGTTTCGACGTCGAAAAGCTGCAATCACAACATACAGCCGAACGATTATCTACTCGACTTGCACTCCTGCTCTCTGGGAGCACTCATCAGCAACTCGGTATAAGGCAACTGTGGGACAACATTTCAAGCTACTTGCGTAAAGCTATGTTGGTTTTCGGAAAAAAAATAGCTGGTACGATGAGGAGTGCCGTGTCGCAGCGGACAGAAACAGATTGCCTACCTTTGCCTATGTCAAGTGTTAAGGGGGGAGCCTGCTTTAGAGGCTTCAAAAAATCAATTTTGTTGAGGATTTTTTGGGGAAGGAAATAAATAATTGATTCAAGTAAAATTTCTAGGCTTTATAGTTATATATTTGAACATCTTTCAAAAATTTTTTGGATACGAAATCTTTGATATTCTGCCTTTGGGAAGCAAGTGCCCGATGCATTCCCATGTGCATTTTTCGGACGGCGGGCAGAATGCTGGTCGCAATTTCTATCAGAAATAAAAAAATCTAAGAGATTCATATTTTTTAATAACGCATAGCGGAACCAGTCAAAAACGCTACTGCCTTCCTTCCTTTTCTTTCCTTATCGAGCAAAATGTGTGATCAGTTGAGCCTGTGGCAAAAACGCAGAAATCAGAAATCTTTGTTTGTTTTCATTTGAACAATGTTGCCATTGCTCAATACGCATATATAGTTTTGTACACATCTATGTTTTCAATTAAAATTTTTTGTAATATAAAATATCAAAACTGAAAACAAACTATTAAAAATAGTTTATATATTTATAAATAATAGCATTCGACTCTGATTTTGTGTTATTTTAAGAAAATTTCAAACATATTGAACAGATTGAATTATAAAAGTTGATATTTACTACAGTATATACATATATAACCCTGCGTTGTGAGAGAGCAATCAGCTGACACGTTTCTACGGCAAAAATCCAAATGCCGTGAATTCTCACGTCATCCTACGTCAAAGAGAGAAGGGAGTAGCGTTTTTCACTGTGCACTTACATTGCGCGCCGATAAGATGGGTCGTATCAGCTGACACGGGCCACGATTCTACGTTTTTCACTGTTTCTGCTATTATCTTCTAGTTAAACTAAGAAAATTCCAAAAAAATACGTCAAATTAAAATTAAAAAAAAAATAAAAAATTGAAAAAAGGGGGTTTTGTCTAAAGGAAATCTTACTTAATGCTGTTTAAAAATATGTTTAAAATTGACTTTTCTCAGTTTATTTATTATAGTTTAAATAGAAGATGCTCTTAGATCTTTTTAAAGAGACTTAAGCTTCTAAAGCAGGTTACCCCATTAATAAAGAATTCGTATCAGAATTTATTAATGTTATAAAAAATTAATTAGCAATTTGGCAAACGAAAAGTCTTAAATATAAAAATAAAATTGAGAAAATTAAAAGTTGGAATAACTTATTAACGAAATACAAAGAAATAGATAAAAGTGCTACATTAGAAATAAATTTCAAGAAATATTCCGCTTGCCTGTGGCACATGTTTACCGTGTGAGGAACGAACGCAAAATGGATTTGTGTGTCGTGTATGGGCGAAACGAATTCACACGAAACTATTGATTATTTGTGTTACAGTTAGATGAACAAATCTATTATATTCTATAGCAACCATGTTCCGACAGTATGAAAACAACAAAAACTAAATTCAATACTTGGAGTGTTGAAAATATTGTTGATAATAAATAGATAAATAACTGAGGAATGCACTGCGACCTTAGGTCTATTGTGCCCTCTCCTAAATCACAGGGACTTGCTTAGCCCCAGCATATTGACGAAGTCAAGTATTCTGCTGGGTGCTAGCGAGGCGATGTGATCCCAATCCGGAAACATGGCTCCAAGGGCCTTCGACCTGCGCCTACAGACTGCAATGCAGTCGATGACCAGGGTCCCTAACGCAAAACCGACAGTTGGCGCAAGATGATAGGCCCATGTTAGCTAAGTGCCTTTTCAGCTTGCAGTGGCCGGTATAAAATGCAACCAGGATCCTGAGTTTGTTTCTTGGRAGRTTAATTAACGATTTAAACCTCTTTTGGTTATACCTCCAACTAGCAGCTTGGCATGACGCATACCGTGCGCTCGCTGCCAATACCCGCACCTATTCCTTCCGACGTTTTTGAGCCGTCGGTGTACCACCTCAATGTACTATCCCTTAGCATTTGCTCAAGAGTGGGGTCGTTCCACTCACTCTTGCTACCGAGGGTAACCTTAAACCTTTTCTTGAAATGAGTTGATTTAGTAATGCCGTCCTTTAGGAGGAGGGCAATAGGGATGTCGTCACTTATCCTCTCCATCATCTGGGACGAGATTATCTTGSCTTTKCCGCATCCCTCTGCTGTTATCTGCAGAAGTGAGTGCTTGGCTACTTGACCTATCATTATATGGAGCRGTGTRAGTTCCARCAGGACCTCCAGAGCTGCCGTCGGACAGGTTCGCATAGCGCCCGTCATGCAAACACATGCTAGCCGCTGAAGCTTCGATAGTCGGGTTACCACCGAAGCCTGCGACGCTACGGAGGCCCAGGACACCGCCTCGTATGTAATTATCGGTCGCACAATCATGGTGTACAACCACCTAACGATCTTAGGCTTACAGACCCAGGATTTACCCGCCAGCCGTTTGCACACCATTAACGCTTTGGTAGCTTTGACCAGCGTTTGGTTCACATGCTGCTTCCACCGCAGGGTAGAGTCCAGCGTAAGACCCAGGTATTTAACTTTGCTAGTCATCTCGATCTCTCTGCCCCCAAGTGTGAGGTTYCTCAAGCCGGGTRGGGACCTGCGCCTTGTGAAAGGGACTACGGTTGTCTTTGAGGGGTTGATGTTTAGTTCCACTCTCCTGCACCACCCCTTTGCCAGATTTAGACCCCGTTGCACTAGGTCACAGAGAGKATCTTCAAATTTGCCTCTTGCTATTATCACAATGTCGTCCGCATACCCTTGGCAGCGGATCCCATTGTCAGTTTGCAATGCTAATAGTTCGTCCTGTTGATAATTAAAACTATATTTGTTACAGATTATTTCATAAAATTTATTTTGCATACTTTTTCATCTATAATACACATTCCTATGTTTCTATATAAACATCCTTACTATTATCATAAATAATAGTTTGCTCTTATTGAATTGGATTTAAAACTTTACCTATACTTACTATCCGACCAGTGCTTTTTTCTTCAATATAAAAAGCAAAAGGTCGATCTACATGAAATCTCTCATATTTAGTTGTTCGATTTTTCTGGTAGTCTTCCACTCGAGCTTTTCCGCTTCCATTGAACTGAACGACTGTTGTTTGCAAAATATTTATCTTCTCCGTTTCAACGCCAAATGCAGGTTCAAAATCAACATCAAAGCGATGTGAAGAGTTCTTTTGAATATGCTCTCTCATGTTTGTGATGAAGTGATACTTGAATGTGGGCATTACTACATTCACACGCCGTTCTACCATCATCCATTCGATACGCTTAAGCTGTTCGTAGCCGAGATTATTGATCGTTTCGTTGACACCTTGTTTGGTATGGGGTAGAATAATGTACATAAAATAACCATTACTATAAGGTAATTCTAATATTTTAGCATCCAAAATTTGCGAATCAAGATACTTCAAATATTCCGTCGTTTCTACACCCGGTAATACGATTTTACTATCCGGTCTTTCATGAAATGTAAGCTTCAGTGTATATTTGAAATTAATCTGTAAAGTCTCCTTAAAATTTAACATATTTAAAATTAAGACTTGCAAATTTGATTCTTTAAAAATCGTTTCACTTGATTTAAGAATATTTTGATCCGTTATGCTTTTAATCCAACCGTTGATACTAGTAATTAGCTTATTTTTTTCAGTGAAAGATGTCTCTTGAATTTTACAATCATAAAACCATTCTAAAGTTTCCGGATTATTTAAAATCATCTTTGATTCGGCGAAAATTACGTTTTGTCCTAGCATCATTTCATCGACTCCGAAACGTAAATTCATGCTCGGTGGTGTTTTTAGTAGCGCTTTTATATTGCTTGGTGAAACAACAATATTATTTTCGGCATTTTGCAATATTCGCGTTACATCCAAAATATACCACGAGTAAACGTTGTCATCCACGTTCTGCACAAATCCATCATCCTGTCTGTAACCCAATGCTGTCGCACCCAATACAAATAACAATTTCATAAGGAATTGCCGCTCCATTTTATATGCATGTGTTAATGCTTCCATTTTCCAAATTCCAAGTATTTAATAAGATTACGTTTAACGGCGGCGTATAAATCTTTTCAAAAGAAATTTGAACCGCACATCACAACAGCTCTGTACAAACTGCATCGCGCATATAATTTATAGATCATTGCTGAGGTTATCTGAGCTATCTTCTCTTTCAATATAATACATTTAATCGCCGATCATATACACACATGTTTTTGGCTTAGTTGAGGATTTATGATAGAAAATCTTTTGTATGTATGTTCTTCGTTGTTGTAATCTTCATATGACGCTAAGTGTGACTGATCAGAATGGGAGTCATGCTGCATGTTTGAAGGATCTCACTCTCAGGTGGACTGGCGGCGTTGGACGCGAACTTGGTGCAGGTTGCACAGCCTAAATTACTGTTAATAAGAGTCTTACTAATGCTGGACAAACTGGCATGCGGTAATCATTCGTCCCCTCATTCTGTTCATTGAGTAATCTACATTTTTTGTTACAATAACAAGGGTAGATAATTTTTGAAAAAAAAACCAAAATGTGGATTAAGCATTTTGGAAAAGTAAGTAATGAAAGAAAAAATAATTTATTTACGATCGTACTGAAATTTACGGGTCCTGTTGAAAAAAGTTATCTGACATCTGACAATATGTTTCACAATTTAGGTGAAAAATCTAATTTAAGAAATGTGGTTATGTGTATGTGATTAATAATCCTTTTATGTTCCAAATTCCAGTTTTTTTTTGTTTAAAGTATATACATATCTTTTTTATCTTAATTTTGACTTAATAAAAAAAGGTCGCTCATTTTCAATTGATTTTTGTGCGTTCACAGTTTAGTGTCTTTTGAAGTAACGGACATAGTTTAACGTTTCAGTTATTGCAATATCCAAATACTTCAATAAATTAATATATGAGCTATGTGGCAACACCAAAGCAATTTTACCTCACAAACAGCTGTTAGAATTGTCAAAATAACCTCATTCTTGTAGCACCACTAAAAATGACAATATCAATGCGTGATAGTGATTATTTAACAATCTATTTGTGCTAAATGCGATCAGGGATCCCAAATCCTTAACTATAAAGCGAAAATAGTGCGATGCGCATACGTCGTCCACGCGGTGTTACAGTGCAGCAATTGATGGTAGTTACTGCAATCGGTTTCTTGGGTGGTGTATACATTTGGAAACCAGTTATATTGAAATATCGTGCCGAAGGCACTGAAGTAAAGGAAAACGTTGACAATTTGAAAGAAAAAGAACCAGTTGGAGCGCTAACTTCTAGCAGTGTGCCTGCAAATACAGTTGGGGGAAAAAGTGGAATAAATACTTAAAAAAAGGAAACAAAAGTGAGTGATGGAGATTTGTGTACTTTCGTATTTACTGTTAAATTTGAGGGTATGCGCTTTTTTTTAGTAGAATAGTTATAGCACATGATTTATATGTCTATCTGTAGCACAGTAGCATCTACGAAACTGAAAGTGGACGGAATTATAGCTTGGTACATTAACTCAAAAACTACCAGCACTCGACTTATTTGTATTCCAATAATTGTTTTCACAATTTCGACAACTTCAGCAATAACAACTAATATTAAACAAAGACTAATAAACTTTGTACACATAAAATGAATGGCTAATATATTAATAATAAAAATAATATATTTAATAATAAAAATTAAAAATTGCGAATTTAATTTTTTCAACCCCAAAACAATTGAACATTCGATAAAATGATTAAATGTAATTAATATAGCTCATTTTGTCTTAATTATATTTAACTACATACATATTTTGACATTTTGTTAAAAAATAAGTTTTCCTCTTCAAAATATAAGCAAAATGATAAAATTAGAATTAAATTAAATAAAAAATAAAAAAAATCGTTTTTAATTTTTTATATAATATAAAAAATAAGGGTGTATGGGATTTAGCATATTTATTATTTTCAATCCGGTGTTTGGGTTTAGAAATTATTTTAATTAAGATTTTTTGTGTAGTTAACAAAAAAAATCTTTTTACTTAATAACTTAGATGATACAGGTACAGGCCACAAAAGACCAACGCCTGGCCAGAGGAAACATCTCCATCCCCTTTTTTGCATTGAGAATAATTCGACGATCATCAATCAGGGCAGTTTTTCTTGGAAGACCACGAGTTTCGTTTTAATTTTTTTGCTTTAGAGCATTAGTTACAATGTTTTCCGACCGCTCTAACATACAGTGGCTCACAGCTTATTTTATGCAGCACATATTTTCGACTTTAAAGCTTTATATCTAAGAGACTATAAGGAATTTATTAGACTTCTTCTTCTTCTTGATTGGCGTAGTCACCGCTCACGCCATTATAGCCGAGTTAACAACCGCGCGATAGTCGTTTCTTCTTTTCGCTACGTGGCGCCAATTGGTCCTTCCAACGGAGTGGTGGTCTTCCTSTTGCTCTGCTTCCCCCGGCGGGTACTGCGTCGAATGCTTTCAGAGCTGGAGTGTTTTCGTCCATCCAGACAACATGATCTAGCCAGCGTAGCCGCTGTCTTTTAATTCGCTGAACTATGTCAATGTCGTATATCTCGTATAGCTCATCGTTCCATCGAATGCGATATTCGCCGTGGCCAACGCGCAAAGTACCATAAATCTTTCGCAGAACTTTTCTCTCGAAAACTCGCAACGTCGACTTATTCGTTGTTGACATCGTCCAAGACTCTGCATCATATAGCAGGACGGGAATTATGAGAGACTTATAGATTTTGGTTTTTGTTTGTCGAGAGAGGACTTTGCTTCTCAATTGCCTACTCAGTCCCAAGTAGCACCTGGTGGCAAGAGTTATCCTGCGTTGGATTTCTAGACTGACATTGTTGGTGGTGTTTACGCTTGTTCCAAGATAGACGAAATTATCTACAACTTCAAAGCTATGACTGTCAACAGTGACGTGAGTGCAAAGGCGCGAGTGCGACGACTGTTTGTTTGATGACAGGAGATATTTCGTCTTCCCCTCGTTCACTGCCAGACCCATTTGTGTTGCTTCCTTGTCCGGTCTGGAGATGCGGGTGTTATATCAATATCATCGGCATACGCCAGCAACTGTACACTCTTATAGAAGATGGTACCTTCTCTATTTAGTTCTGCAGCTCGAACTATTTTCTACAGAAGCAGGTTGAAAAAGTAGCACGATAAGGAATCGCCTTGTCTGAAACCTCGTTTGGTATCGAATGGCTCGGAGAGGTCCTTCCCGATTCTGACGGAGCTTTTGGTGCTGCTCAACGTCAGCTTACACAGCCGTATTAGTTTTGCGGGGATACCAAATTCAGACATCGCTTCATAAAGGCAGCTCCTTTTCGTGCTGTCGAAAGCAGCTTTTAAGGTGGTGAGTGTCGATTTTCCTTTCACGGGTCTTTTCCAAGATTTGGTGAATATCTGGTCGGTTGTTGATTTTCCAGGTCTGAAGCCACACTGATAAGGTCCAATCAGTTTATTGACGGTGGGCTTTAATCTTTCACAAAATACACTCGATAGAACCTTTTATGCGATATTGAGGAGGCTTATCCCACGATAGTTGGCGCAGATTGTGGGGTCTCCTTTTTTGAGGATTGGGCATAGCACACTTAAATTAAAATCGTTTGGCATGCCTTCGTCCGACCATATTTTACAAAGAAGCTGATGCATGGTCCTTATCAGTTCTTCGCCGCCGTGTTTGAATAGCTCGGCTGGCAATCCATCGGCCCCCGCCGCTTTGTTGTTCTTCAGGCGGGTAATTGCTATTCAAACTTCTTCATCAAAAGTGCGGTCACTCATCGGAGGCTGTTGTTGCGTTTTCATTGGGGTGGTTTTTTTACGTGGCGCATCCCAAASCCTGCGCACAACCCTATGCAGGGAATGTTCCGCCTTCTCACTTTAGCTCGCCTTCAAACGGATGTTCTTAGGCTACCCAGAGGATACTTGGTAAGGGACCCAAAGTCGTGAGCTGCTTGAGTCATATGTAAAATAATCATTTCTGGCCACTCCCAAGTGAATATCGATCTGAGAACTTTCCTCACTTGCGTGATCTTCTACACATGACTCCATCCTCCCATTAGACTAGTGTCATTAAAAAGATTCAAAAATTAATTTTCAAAATTTTTTTTGACAAAACCAAAATATTCGAAAACAGAAATTATTTCATATATTCTACAGCAAGGGCCGAAAAGTGTCAGGAATTTGAAAATACTTAAGAGGTTACTTAAATATGATCCTAAGAGTACCTATGTTAGAAAAATCATGTAAGGATAAAATAAAAAGTCGATTTATTTTATTAAATCTATAATCTTGTAAAAAAATTTAAACAGGGTGTTTTATTTTGCTATACATAGTTTCCTATAGTCTCACGAAGATATCACTAAAGGTCGTTTTTATATTGCAGATGAGCGACACTAAAATTTTTGTTGCGTTGAAAAATTCACCAGTTGGTTTTATGGCTGCTGGTATATTCTCGACGTTTGCCATAATTGGCACATATCGTTTCGCCATTAAGCCGCATCTGGATCGTCGACGTCGTGAGGAAGCCGAAGCATATGCCGAATATATATTTCAACAAGAGAGATCGAACGCAACAGCCTTCAAGCAATAACATATACACAGAAATTAAAAAATAATAATAATAACAAAAATCCAAATATTTACAATAGTATAATTTAGGTAATTGTAAGTAAGGAATATAAACAATTTCCCATTGTTTTCAAATGCAAATTATATTACACAACATACATACAACCACACGCATCTTATAAATGCATGTTAAATATGCTGTAATTTATTTGCGTTTGCAGCCGTTGGGAATGTTGAAAGACTTTTTTTTGGCTATGTTTAATTTAAATTTAACTTTAATGAATCGTAATTTTGCGAAGGTGCACGGCAAAAAAAAAGAAATGCTCAGAAAATATTGTAATTTATTATCGAGAAATTAAAAAAAAAAAACTTTAAACGCTGAAAGTTGAAAAACACTGTATCAGTGATAAGAAATGAAATTGATTTTGTTCTTTTTATTGTTAAAAAATTTTAGTTTCTTACATATAATGAATTTTCGAAACACCATATGAATTCAGTAATAATTTTATATTTTTTACTTATTGAAATGAAATTAAAAATGAATGAAACTAAGAAAAATGAAAATAATGTATCATTGAATTACTTGATTAAATAAAAATTGCAAAATTTCTAACTTAGTCCATGCTTAACAAAAAAAAAAAAAAAAAAGCGAATCTTTATTTCAAACCAAGTTTTTATAACGAAAGCTGTTATATTTGAAAGTTCGTTTCACGAAATTTGGCATGGATCATTGTCTAAGGCAACGCGACAATCTTCGAATGAATTGTTTAAATCGGACTATATCACACAGTTGTCTTACAAACTAACGGGTGATCCAAGTAGATGTACTTTTAATAGCCTTTTTTGACAGATCATTGGTGAGTCGTGCCAAGCTGGCATGTTATTTTTGTGCAGTATTGTTTGGCATTTCATCGTGGAAAAACTTGCGCCTGAATAGCGTTTACAAATCGCTCAACTTTATTACGAAAACTCTGTAAAGAGTGTGTTTCGCGCATCGATCAACTTGTGATCAACATAATACTATTAGCAACATCACCACACATCTTAAGACCCAGCATTAAATTTTTGATAATATTAGACCCGATAGACTACGTGCAGCACACAGTGAAGAAACTACAACAGCCCTAGTTAAAAGTGCGCACGAAGACCGTGGAGAGTCGCTTCGGCGCCGTACACAGCACCTCGAACTGACGTATGGAACGACTTGACGCATTTTACGTTGAACTTTCCCAAGCGGCATCGCATCGCTTTATTGGCTCATGAAAAGTTCCAAGATCATCCGACGTTTTCGAACCAAATTTTATTCTGCGATGAGGTCCATTCCTGGCTCAATATGTATGTAAACACGCAAAATTGCCGCCTTTGAGACGAGAGTAAGAAATTCAAGAGCTGCTATTTCATCCAGAAAGAACAACGGTTTGGTGTGGTTTGTGGGCCGGTGGAATCATCGCTCCATATTTTTTTATTTTAAATTAATGAAATTTAAGCTCGTGATATCAACAAGACGGCGGCACTTACAACACATCGTATAAATCAATTAATTTATTGAGAGAATACTTTGGAAAGCAGATAATTTTATGTTTTGGGCCGGTCAATTGGGCACCAAAATCGTGTGATATCACACCGTTAGAGTTTTTTCTGTGGGGATATGTAAAGTCTAAAGTCTATGCGGATAACCTCGCTTCGATTCAAGCCTTGGAACAAGACATCACGCTTGTTATTCGCCAATTACCAGCAAAAATGCTCGAACGAAACATCGAAAACTGGTATCAAGGGGTGGACCATCTAAGATGTGGATGCGGCCAACTTTTGAAAGTGTTAATCTACAAAAAATAAATGCCAAAGAATGTTCTTTTGAATGATTATAAACTTTATCCCGTTAAATTTGAAGTTTTTTTGTTGGAACCTCGAAATGGATCATCCGTTAAAAGATTAAAAACAAGTTCTTTTATTGAAACTTGATGTGTGAAGAGTATTGTAGCTTCGGCGGAACGAAAGTTACATATTTTTTATCGTTTCTTCCTTTTTTTATACAAAAATTTCAAAATATAGCGAATTTCTTCATTAATATCATTAATTTTTGGAACAGCTGTAACTTTTTTAATTTTCCCCGATTTAATATTTGTTTTTGGTTAAATGAAGCTTAAAATCTCACCGTTCTAACACTATTTGTATATGGTATGACGCAATGTGATTGGTAGGACTGGAGATATACGACTGCAACATCTATTGACAAAATACGAAAAGACTACCCAATATATAATTTGCGTGTCTACAATAAATTAAATTACAAATGGTTTTCTTTTTTATTAAAAATCATTTATTTAATTTTAGCGACATTTTTAACAGTTGAACCAAATAGTAATATAAACATTATATACCAAAAATAATAGATTGGATAAGCATATGGTTTGGAGATTTCCAAAGTGTGGCAGCTCTGTGATCATTCCTCTCTTATGCGCTTTTGTTGTCCTTGAACTAAAATTACTTGCGACAGGAAGTTGACATTTCAAATATTTTTTAACGTTTTTTTTTTTTTTAATTTGACTAGTTTTTATTATTTATTCATAGTTTCATTAATTTTTACAAAATCTGTTTATCTTTTTAAGTATTCGTTTGCATGTATATGATTAATATATGTACTATGTAAACATTAATCAATCGTATTTGTAGCTTGAAGCAAATGAAATACATTTTTCTTTTTGTTTTTATGTAAAATTTTTAAGCATAAAAAATATCTGTATTTCACAATTAGCGATTTTATTTAGATTTATTTGTTTTCATATTAAGCAATTAAAAATCGAAACAAACATATTACTTGGAAAGGCTACATATGTATAGTTATAGACATAAACATGTTTTCAGTTACTCTATAAATTCTTTCCATAGAACCCTAATAGCCTAATGCGGGTCGAAACGGGGCTTTGCACATGTTCCATTATTTCCATCTGCATTTGCTTACGCGCGATTTGTGGCGTTAAGTCACGTGTGATTCGTATTTGTTTAATTTTTGTTGTTGTTTTTAATTTAACGTTATTAGTCGTATGTATGCATATTATATATATATGTGTGTGTTTATTTATTTTATTGGACAATCAACAATTAAATTGCACCGCATATTTAGAAATAAAAAAGAAAAAAACAACGATATGATTAATTGCCGAGTATTTAGTAAGTAATTGCATACTAAATTTTTAAAAATTATTTCTAAATATTGAATACATATTCTTGGTACTTGTACTTTTTTTGTCTAATTTTTGGGTTTGTTTTCTGTACTGCTGGTATGAGAGTGTACGAGTGATGTTGCTGCTTTAATGAAAACTAGAAAAATAAATTATACAATATATAAAATGATGGCGAAAAGGGAATCAGGCATGGGGTTTGCTTTTCTAATTTAACAAACAATAATATATATAAATTTATATATGTATGTATATATAATATATATTTCTTTAATTATTATTTTTTAATTGTTAAAATTCTCATGCTTTTTGAAATAAATGATAAATTACCTTCATTTATTACGCTTTGATATAGAAGCAAAAAAAAAAAAATCTGGAACACATAAAATGCACAGAAAAAATTTTTACTGTGTAAAAAATTAATCAAAATTAGAGTTTTTACGATTTGCAAACGGCTATTAGTCTCTTATAACCATTATATGTTAAATGTGATAGGTTTCTTAAAGCGCACGTTTACATAGTGTGAAATTATAAAAAAAGATATTAGAGGTACGTTTACAAATAACATACTCAAATTTTAATTTGATATTTCAAATAGCTTTGGAGTTACAGCTGCATCAGTTTATCTTTAAGTGGAGGGTAAGATTTTCATGGTAAAAGAACCCTAGATTGTCAAAAACGTGGTGATTCCTCAATCCATATTTAAGAAATAAATTCGCAAAAATCAATTCAATAACCCTCTATAAAAATTTAAAAATCATATAACAGATTCACACAAAGGCAACCAAGTGACGAAACCATGTCTTAAGAATTTCCTAAGCATAAACATCAATTCTAACATTAGTTCACAAGGAAATGTGAAGTTGAGTGATGAGATCCTTAAAAACCTGGTTCTGCTAGAATTTCACGATAAGTTTCGTAAATGGCGAAATATTTGAACCCAAAACCGACTTACATAAATCTAAAGTCATGTTGTCGCCGTTAAACATTAAGTAAATATGGATAAATCACAATAAAGTAGAAACAGAACAGAAAAAAATTCTTCGGTTAAACCTCGCGCTGGGTACAGTAAGGACCTATATTATCGACGAAAATATTATAGATCACGAAATAAGGTCGACATGCGCTGAAGATCGCATCCTTACATGTGAATCATTATGCTGATTCTTAGTCAACTAATTCTACTTTTTATTCATTAACCGTGGCAATTCAAATTTAACTTGACAATGGAGCAGTGACGTCATGTGCTAAGAGTTTGTGTGGCATTTGAGATGTCTTGATTACGAGTTTGGGTTCAAAATTTTTCCAAAGTCCAGTTTGACCCCTACATCCCGTATTAGAAATGTACATTTTCGGATAAGCAAAAAAAAAAAATATATATATATAACATCACACTCGCAAAATGGCTGTAAACTATTATCAGTTTCTTTAACGAAAATATGCTTAAAATGCGGAAGATTATAAAGTTTCAATTCATGAAAGATGCAATATTATCAAAGTTATAACTGTTCCCCAAAGTGGAGCTTTGAAAAGTTTAGTGTTCACCGTCGAAAATTTCCTAGGCAAACATAAAACACAAAATTTTTAAGATATTGTAAAAAACATGCTGACAAACTTTCAGACTCTAGGTGCAAATATGAGGAGCAATCAATGTAGCCTATATCCGCAATCAGCTGGAAAACATTACGAATAATTTACGATATTATAATGATGAACAGAGAGAAGCGGTACCAACAGGACCCAAAAGTGATGGAAGAAAGGTAGCAAGGTTGTTGAGATCGTCACATGAAGGCACTTGGATCCATGTGTCCAAGTAGGGATCACATCGCTTTACCAGCACCTAGCAGTATATTGGACTTTATCAATATGCTGGGGCTAGGTGAGTCTTTGTGGTTTATTCCATGTTTATCAATCTAATCTAATCTAATCTAATCAAGATCCAAAAGTAATGGAAGAATGGTAGGAATGTTGCTGAGATCGTCACATGATGGCAGATCACTTCTGGTCAATAAAAAAAAATTTCCAACTGAAAAGTATAAAATAAATACTCTTCAAGGGCGATTTATTGAAATATAACATATGTGTTATATATTTGTCTCTCTGTTTCCTTCAATTCATCCTAACATATAATTCTAATTTTGTATCATGCTTTCTGATTTTTGTGATCTAAAAAATAAATTAAAGATTTAAAAAAAAAAAGAAAACTTACGAAATCATTGACGGTGTCATGAATCTCGATTATCGATCTTAAATCTAGGGCAACAAAACCACTGTAGACCAGTGTAATTATTACGTCACTTGTAAAAATAAGGGCTAACTGTTCCGTGTTTATATACGTACATATATATTGTGAGTCACAAAGTTAGTAGTCAAAAAACTAATTTTAAAATCAACTGGTCAACATTTATTGCGAAATTCTCTAAAGTTTGATGTGAACCCCACTTAAAATTTACTACAATTTTTGTTCTTAAATTTTTCTACAATTAAACATTTAATATTAATAAAATTCAAACAAGTCTAAGAGTAAATACAAGTAATATAACTTTAAATTTAAATAAATCATTTAGTAAATAAATCACAATTCAGAACATATACATATATATATTTGTATGTATGTATATGTCAAAATATTATTTTACTTTTGAAATTGTCTTTCATACTCCTATCCATACAATGTACGTGTATATATAATATATGCATAAGTATGTAAATTATGTAATGAATAACATCTTAATAATAAATAAATAGTAATAGGTGGATAAAATATTTTAGCCAATAGTTTAATTTGAGTATAACTAGAAATTTGATGTGGTGCTTGAGAACAAATAAGTGCAGAAACCCAAATTCAAGCTAAACACATATGATTTTGTTAACACCCAAAGGAGTTTGTGTACAAATATCTAATGAGAAAGCAAATATTTTTTTCTCTCTCTCTCTCTCTCGCTCTTTTTGTTGCTATTAACAACTATATGTGTTTTTGTTCTTATATGTGATGAGTACGGAGATCGTTCTCACTCTGCAAGTAAGAAAGAAAACAAACATTGAATAGAAAATGAATAAATTTAATTAAACAAAAACACTTTAAAGCGTGTTCAACGTTTTGGAACGTGTAAGTGAGGTTAGTTGAAGTCCAAAGAAAGTTATGTAGGTTAGTGACAGAGAGAAAAAAGTGCGATCACCGCACATAAAGAGAATATTAGTAATTAAAAAATTAATGGAAAAGATGATCAACTTCTACATTAAATTTAGTTTGCATTTTGTATTGTAATTATAATCCCCAAAATCAGTTTTTATGTAAATTATATTTTTGATAAATTATAATTATAAATTGTGAAGAGAAATTTACGGACACATATGTATATGTACAGTTGCGAGCATTGAAATAGTAGTTTCTATTGGCCAAGAGAGTTTTGCTTTAAATTTTGTTTCTTTTATGATATTCCCGTTGATCATTATTTTAGTTATGTATATTCTCTGAAGTATAACGGTCCTGTTATATACAACAATAAGTATGAATTACATACCGTTACGTTTTTAAAGCCAATTTTATTGGGATATCTGTTTTTATGAGCGAGCAATAGAATAGTAGTGAACGATGAGATGATTGCAAACAGATAACTTTTAATAAAAAAAATTTAATTTTCTCAAACAAAAAGTAAGTTTTCAGATCTTTTATTAATTATTCAATGCAAAAAGCACAAAAAAAATATGACTTTGCACTTTTTTTGGGCCGCGGGAAGCACTGCAGTGACGAAAAACCAGAATGTATTCAATCTGTCATAAACAACGATAAATCCTACAAGGGAGTGGAGAGAATTGTAGGGTGTTAAGCCACAACGACTCACAATGCAATTATTTATAAAAAAAAGACGAAAAAAGGGGCGCAATATGGATTCTTTCCGAGAATTTTACACCAATAGTTGTAAAATGTGCCAAGACTCGACCTAGAATGTCAGCTATGGAGATTCGGAATGAACTGAACCTGGCCTGCGGTGTTCATACAGTGAGAAGACTTCTACATGAACATAATTTATATGTCCGCAGTTCTCGATAAGTACCGTTATTAAAAAAAACCAGTAAGCAAGTTGTCTTAAATTTTCCAATGGACCGATTGAGAAATGAGACGTATCGAAAGTTATTCTATACGGCGGTAAAGGGTCCCGTCAATATCTAAGACGCTTCAGCACAAAAACTATGAAGCTTGGCGGTTTAAATTTCATGGTTTGGGGTGTTTTTCTGACAAGCCCAATTTTTTTGCGTAGTCCCAATTCACAAGATTACTAGCAGAATGGACCGACAAAAATTAGTGGATATAATGCAGTATATTATGATACCATTTGCTGAAGAGGACATCCCGCTGAAAACTATATTTCAGCAGAATTATGACCCGAAACATACCAGTAGGGTGTCAAAGAAGTGGTTTCGGGTCAATGGAATTGAGATCATGGATTGGCCAGCTCAATCCCCTGATCTCAATCCCATTGAAAACCTTTGGGCAGACGTTAAGAAAGCCGTATGGAATGACAAACCCAAAAACAACAATGAGTTGTGGACCGTAGTGCAGCAAGCATGGCAGACCATACCACTAAAAAGATGCCAGAGTTTCGTATTCTATGAAGAGGCGTTGTATTGCTGTTATTAAAAATCATGGCCATGCTACCAAGTACTAATATCTCGTATAGACGGAACTTCCAAAAATCCTTCAGTTAAAAAAAAATTTATTACTTTACTACTATTTAATGCTCCCATCAAATTTCATATCTAAACACAACATTGTGAATAAATATATCTTACACCATTCAAAAATATTTTTATTAATAAAGGTAGCCAGAGAAATATGATAAACTTTTCCATTTCAATTGATGTTAAAATGGTTTAGAATTTTGCATAACTCACAGGTATGTAAAACTCTAACACCCACTACTATTTCACTGCTCGCAGCTGTACGCCAAACTTTACATTTTCAGTAATATAAAAAAACCATCTTTGAATCGCCAATTCTCCGTACGCTTTGTGAAGATAAGAGCAAAACAAAGTTATACAGTCAAAACAAGAGAGCCTATGAATACTTCATTGAAATTACATAACTGTTTGTTAGAGACACAACACTATGTGATTAAGAGAGTTGCGTGATCGATTCGATGCTCCCTAAATTCAGGCCAATTAAAGATATTTTGATAAAAATAATACTTATAAAATAGTTGGATATCATCTAAATCAGATCGTCAGGGCAAGAAAAGGAAGAGGAAGACCTACACTCCGTTGGAAAGATCAGGTGAAGAAGAACTTGTCTACACTTGGAATCTCGAATTGGCGCTAAACGGCGAAAAGAAATAACGACTGTCACGCTGTTTCAACATTCGCAACGATTCCGCACACGAAATTTGAATAAAAATATAAAATTTGCGACAAATTCTTTTTCCCGATATTTTTATCCATTGCAAAAATATCAACTCACTACTGAGGTGTACCGACATAAGAAGCTTCTGTAAACAAGCTGGTTGGCAGAACGCGCTCATAATTGGCATATTAATAAAGGACAGTCTTGTCAAATTAGTAAATTACATTTTTTTGGGAAATATCATTTACCCGGGGAATTTAATTACAATTTCCATTTTACATACATTTGAATTACTTGAATCCATGTGTAAAAATTGATTTGACAGCTGTTCGATTTAATTTAGCGAACTTTAGCACAAGAGTATAGTTTATATGTGATACCTTTGACCATGTTAATGCCGAATGGGGTGTTAGACGGATAAAAAAAACGAAACGTTAGAAAACTTGATTTTTTTAGGCTTTTAAACCATAAATTAAATTAAATATAGAAATAACTGTGTATGCATGCACCGTACGTAAGCAATTCGTTTGAATTATTGTTGCGTGTAGTATTTATGTATGTGTGAGTGTGTATGTGATAAAATAAGTGAATTAGTGATTTTTAGTACAAGTACAAGGAATTTTTTTTAACTTTTAAGCATTTAGTTATAAGCCAAAACGTTGGTGTTTTTGTGACATTTTTGATTTTGATTCACATAAAGTTGTTAGTAACCAAACTAAGATCCGTTATTAATTGATTAGCTTCATTCAGAAAATTCGTATGCTGTGCATGACGAATTTTGCGATTTTTTTCGTTCGGATTTTGTGTTGCAGTAGTTACAAGTTAAATATATATTTTTGTTTTTGTTGGTATTATAAATAATCATACAATTAATAATTTAATAAATCATATATAAATATAATTAATATGTAGAATTGTCGTTATTTTAGTTTTCAATTTTGTTTTTGTTTTTTGATTTTTTTTTTGTTCATAACAAAGTTTCCATATGTTGTGGGTTATTCGACAGAAAAAATACAGAAATATAGCAGATGAAAAAAAAGAAAATTGTTTTTTTTAATCATAGTTGGGTTAATTTGTTTACGTTTTATTTTACATGCAAAATATACATAATATTTATTTAATAATAAATAACAACAATAACAGCAACAATATTAACATAATAAATTTAAGTAAGTACATAAGTTTTGTAGAGTGATAGTAAAGTCTGTTACGAGATTACTGCAAGTAAGCGTTTAACGCAAAGTAAAAACGTTGTTAGTGAAATAACAATTTTATTACCAAAAAAACAAAAAAAAAAA
>NW_017534852.1:2318868-2326832 GCF_001853355.1 Bactrocera latifrons
AAAAAAATTAAGTAAATTAATAAAAAAAGTAGTAATTACTGGAAAAAATAAAGTTAGTTTATTAAAGAAAAATAATTGAATTATAAAACAAAAACAAATAAAGTTAGTTGTTTGTTTTGCAATTGGAAGTGCTTAACAATATGTAAATATAAAGATCGTTGCATTTGTTTTATAAATTACAAGGAGAAAAAACAAATTAAAAATGTAAAATCATCTACGGTGTGCAAATGTGTGGCCAAATGTCAAAGCAAATAATAAATTTTTTATTTTTTACTTTTTTCTTTGAGAATTTTGTTTCAGTTTTACGCTAACGAATACGACAACACCTTATACAGGCGCCTTAACCTTTTCAAATATTAAGTGTGAATAAATTACTAATTCAGTTTACTCCAATAAGACCGCAATTAATCAAATAAATATTTATACAATTTGCTAAAAATTTTAATTAATGGACAGAACGGTTGTTCGTGTTTATAAATTTTCGTTAATGTTAACCCTGGCTCTCGGTTAGTCTTAGTTACTACATACAATAATAAGCGCGTATGTATGTACGTATGTATGTAGTATATGTCAGTACAAGTTACATATATTTAGGTTGTTATGTAGGTATATATGTATGTAAGTATTTACATAAGTAATTCAATCACGATTTTTGTAGCTAGCAAAGAGGCTGCGATCATCCGCGACAAAGCGTATACTTACACGATTGATCGAGTTGCGACGTGGACCCATGCCGGCTGAGCCGCCACTACCACTACCGCTGCCGCCATTTAAGCCACCTGCTGCGCCATTCGTTGAAGATGCACCGAAATTCTCATCATCAATGCAAATATCCGAATCCGAGTCGGAGCGTCGCAAACCGCCACCGTCCTGAGTTGTTGGTGCGCAGTAATTAGCCATATAAACAAATGTATGTGTTTCAGGCATTTATGTATGATGTATTCATGAACCGCGCGTCAATGGTGCATGCAATGGGATGATAAGAAATGCAATGAAGTTGGGTAATTTGTAGTTGATATGTGCAAAAATCGGAGAGGAAAAGAAAATTCAAAAAAATTGTACAGCCAACAGTAATACCTAATGTAATTGTAATGCAAATATTTCCCCCCATTATAATTATTTGTTAGTATATAGGTATGTATGTGGGTCTGTATTCCAAAACGTATTTATCACTATCTACACTCGTACCTGTGTAAGTTGCTCGGTTGTGGTGAGTAAGCGCGCCACGGGATTACAGCATACGGGCAAAGTTTCGAGCAGCGTTGGTCGTGAATGCGTCAACAACGGCTTCATATATCTGTGAAAAGGAAAAAAGAAGTAAAACGAGAAAAATTTTAGGTTTAATACTCTTTAGATAGATATAGAAGATAGAAAATAATTGAGCTTTTGCATTCCGAACTATGGTCTATTGTGCCTTCTCCTATACCACATGTGATCGCAAAGGTTCCAGCACTCTGAATAATTCCAGGAGCTTACTCGGCGCGGCTGATGTGATGTGATCAATGTCCACACGGATGAATCCAAAGGCTTTGAATCTGTTTCTACAAATTGCTGGCAAATCTAGAATCTCGTCTTTTGGACTTTTCTGTTACAGGTCGCAAAACTGGCAGTTTGCGCAAGATACTATGACCATGTTGGAGAACTGTTTCTTGAGCCTGTAGTGCTCTATATAGGGCCAGGAAACATATCCTGTCATTAAATAAACAGTCATCGCACTCGCGACAAGACTCCCATGTCATTGTCCAGTCTAAACTTAGAAATTGTAAATAATTTCTTGGAACCAGTATTGATATCAAGAAAAATGTCAGCCACGAAATCCAAAGCAGAATAACTCTTGACAACAGGGGCTATTTCGGGCTAAGTATGCAATTGAGAAGTGAATTACTCTCTCGATGGACAAAAACCAAACTCTATGAGCACTCGTTGTTCCCGTCTTGCTATATCGTGCAGAGGCATCTACAACATTTGATGAGTCGACGGTACAAGTTTCCTAGAGAAATGTTCTGCGGCAGATTTATGGTTCTTTGCGCATTGACAACTGTGAATATCGCATTGGATGTATGAGATGAACGTGTTATACGATGACATTGACATAGCTCAACGAATTAAAAGCTACGCTGGCTAGATCATGTCGTGCGAATGGACGAAAACACTCCAGCTCTGAAAGTATTCGACGCAGTACCAGCCAATTGGCGCCAACCCCATGGTTGTCAGGTTAGGGAAACTAGACATACGAAAGGGTACAAACAAGGACACGCCGAGATTTTTTTTCTTCAACTGCATTCTTGAAAACTTAGAATCATTGCGTCGTTGAAGCTACCCGTGGCTACTTTTTCTCTGCTCACATACCGACGAGTGTGATGTGAATCGGCAGAAGTCGCTAAAAAGTGAGTTTTTTCACCGATGGGTAGAAGCCAAGAAGGACATGAGCACTCACTCCGCAATACGAGTATCTCATATTAGAAATAACATTAAGCTACTTTATCATAGACACGTTTGGGTGCCTGGTCATAGGGGAATCGCTGCAAATCCGACAAGCTAACCAGAAGTTGTACTTTTGCATCGATTGTATTGGAATGGGACCTCCATTGGCATATTGCGTTCTAGCACTGCATCAATGAACCTCGTGTGCGCTTAACAAGCGCTGGTCCACGACGCGTTTCTGTGCGACTGCAAAATTTTGTTCGCTTAGAGTAGAACACATAAAATCTTCTAAACTACTTATCCATAGCAAAGTTCATCTTTCCACAATCGTAGGAGTTTTTTACTGAACATTGTCCAATAGGTATTCCAGGCACTTTCTCCTCCATTAACCTCGAAGCGCTTTGTCGATTTGTAAGGGCCCTATGATCTCTTAAATACGAATTTTCTATCAACTTACTTGGTATCGAAATTCCCCCATATTCTTGCCAAAAAAGCCTTCTCATTGCGTTTGACATTCATGGCTGTCTGTGCGCCGGCATCGCCAACACCACCAGCTCCCTCAACGTCCACGTCGACATCCTGCAAATATGCATCAGACTAATTTTTTAAATTCTAGTTAACTCTTCGACAGAAACAACAAATTAGCAAAATCACAAAGAAAACAAAATTAAAACAGTGCAAAGTATGTAAATACATATTGAAAGTGTAAAACAAAGAGAGAAGAAGCGTAACTAGTAAAATGCAACTGCAAAAAGCTAAAGCAAATACGAAGAATAATAATAAAAGGTTAGAAAAAAAAAATAACGAGAAATATACAAGGACACTTATGAAATCGGCATAATATGTGGACAAAAAGAATATTTTAAGAAAAATATGATTTAATAAAAAACATTGTGGCAAAAAAAAAAAATTAAAATAAAATGTTTTTCATGACTTTGGACTATTAAAAAATAGAAAGTAAAAAAAAAAGTGAAATGTGCCTTATAACGCGTTACAGACACGTATCCTTACCAAGGAGCTGCGCCGACGCGACATAGGCAGCTGGCCCAAATTGAGTCCGGTATCGATTGACTGCGTGTGTATTGTACATGAAAACACAAAAATTACAAAAATTTTCGAACTAGATTATAGTAGTCGTCTACTTTTAAAACGCCAACAAACTGAGCGAACTCATAAAAATTTAGAATTAAAAAAAAAAATAGACAGTCTTCTGTTGCATTAGTTACCCAGTTAAGTTATTAAGCCAATTGGCTAGCAGAAAGTCAGTATGGAACGTTAACCCAAATATAAATTACACTATGCATTACCATGCGTGATTATTATAATTATCAAGTGAAGTTAAAAAACAAAACAATAAACGATATGTTAATGAAGCAATGTCCAAAAGAAATGTAGGGTATTTTGGCAACAATTTGTAAAGCTTACGAGGTTACTTTATTCTAGAAATAATAAGCGTTTGGTACATATAAAACTGCATATTTGATATACATATGTATATACCGTATGAAAGGAAATGTGAAGAAGCTCACTGATTGGATTAAGAAGATATCGAGATGAAAATGATCACTGATACGCTCACGACAATTTTAGAAAAAAACAAAAAACTTGCCTGCTCAGCCTCAACAATAAATCTAAGGAAACCAGTCTTAATGTAAACGAAAATAAACCGTAATAATCGTTAAATGTTGTTAGCACGGTATATAGAGGTCTTTTAATCCGCTACAAATTTAGTTACAGAATCCCTACAAACTCAAACAACAACTATGGGACCATTATTTCTTGTTATTAACCTCGAAATATTTATAAATTATAATAGAGAAACAAATGTATTTTTTTTTGAACGTTGATACTTGTAGTATTAATGTTTACCCTATCAAACGTTTTAAGCAAGTTTCCCATAAAACTTTAATGCTACTGCAGCGATCGTTTAAAAACTTCGAACACTATTTTACGAGGTAGCGCTGGAGAATATTTTTTCAAAATTGTTAATATTGCAATAAATCTCGTTTTTCGTTTAAAGTCTTGCCAAAGACTGAAAAATCAATTTTCAAAAACAACAACAAACAACAAACCTACTCCCCATCCCCGCGTTATTTGGGCAAAGCGAATAGCTAACGATATAATTTTGATTTTAGATAACAGAGCGCCGAGTCATGGGGCGGAACACAATACAACTTTTTTCTGAGTTGCCTCAGGGTACTTGCTGCCATTGCCGTATTTTTAAATATTGCTCCATGAAAACTAAACTGCACATTCCTCAAATAATATACTTTGTCTTTTAGAAATATATATTAACTGTTTTCTCAAAAAAATCACCTTGTTTTACATTAATTAACCCTACTTCCCCCTTAACAAAGACATTGAATTTTGAAAATTTCAACTCTCATAAAGATTGGAACGATAGCCAATTATTATACTCTCGCAACAAAGTTGCTAAGGAGAGTATTATAGTTTTGTTCACATAACGGTTGTTTGTAAGTCCTAACTAAAAGAGTCTGATATAGTGTTAATGATCAGGGTGACGAGTAGAGTTGAAATCCGGATGTCTGTCCGTCCGTCCGTGCAAGCTGTAACTTGAGTAAAAATTGAGATATCATGACGAAACATGTTAAGGTTAAGTTCGAAGATGGGCAAAATCGGCCCACTGCCACGCCCACAAAATGGCGAAAACCAAAAACCTATAAAGTGTCATAACTAACTATAAATAAAGATATTAAAGTGAAATTTGGCACAAAGGATCGCATTAAGTAATTTTTTTGGAAAAGTGGGCGTGGCCCCGCCCCCTACTAAGTTTTTTGTACATATCTCGGAAACTACTATAGCTATGTCAACCAAACTCTATAGAGTCGTTTCCTTCAGGCATTTCCATATACAGTTCAAAAATGGAAAAAATCGGATGATAACCACGCCCACCTCCCATACAAAGGTTATGTTGAAAATCACTAAAAGTGCGTTAAACGACTAACAAAAATCGTCAGAAGTACTAAATTTTACGGAAGAAATGGCAGAAGGAAGCTGCACCCAGGCTTTTTTTATGAATTGAAAATGGGCGTGGCGTCGTGATGACATGTACGAAATATGGGTGAAATCGGTTAACAACCACGCCTTACTCTAATATAACGCTATTTTAAATTCCATCTGATGCATTCTCTGTATAATATATACATTAGGAACCAATAATGATAACGGAATAAAACTTTACACAAATACGGTATTTGAGCTGAGGTATCCCTTGTRGAAAAATTGTCGTGATCGGACTATAACTTTTCAATACAATTAAAATAATGAAAATACAATTCAATACTCAAAGTACACAAATTGATCTAATCTAATTAATTTTACAGCAAAATAAAAAAATATGTAAATGAAGGATAATGAAATCTCGATTATCACTTTATCATGCGAGAGTATAAAATGTTCGGTGACACCCGAACTTAGCCCTTCCTTACTTGTTTTCATTCAAAAATGTGATGTCGGAACGGTATTATTATAGATTTAGATTTATATGTGAGACAAAAGTGAGTTGAAATATGGTAAGAATATGGTTACACTAGCTAGCTGTTACGCCATACAAATACTAATGCCAGATGGAGGTTCATTATTAATAGTAGTGTTAGATGTCAACAGTTTTCGCGAATTTTAATTGATACTTGATATCTAATTTTGATACATCGTTCAGTCCTTTGAACTGTTAAACTCCTAGATATCTAAGTCGAGTTCTAGATAAGGACGAAAAGAAGTAAATGCCTTCTTCTCTGTACTTTCTACATGTGCCAACTGTGACTAGGCCAACAACCGTCCTGAAGTCTTTCGAAAATTGCATGGTTTATCGTTTTTAGCGACTTGCGTAAACAATTTAAGATTCTGTGGCCAAGCGCATCTCAATTTCATCAGTTATTTCATTTCCCGGATCACCCTTGCGGATTGGAACACAGTATTTACCAGCCACTTTTTCCATTCCAGCCATTGTATCTATTGCCTCCCTGTTTCTTAGAACATTCTCGAACGATATGCAATTATTACTTTAGTTGCTGCTTGGTTGTCGACGTATATCTGACAAGTAGTATTCTCTGACGATGTTTAAAACTTAATTTTTATCAGCTTTTTTAAAAGAAAGGTCAGAACTACCACACTAAGAGGAGATAATAGTTTAAAATACTACCAACATTGTTCAAAGGCGGTTTAATTTGTTTGAATCAAAATATATGTTTTGAGATAACAATAACAAATAATATTTAGTCTCCCTAAATAATTTGATAAAATTGAATTTCAAATATTTCAACCAATTCCATCTAACTAGTCGATCAATTCGCTCAGGCTCACTATAATAGTAACTGTAAACAAAAGAAAGGTGTGTGGTAGTCAGAGTTGCGAGTTTTTTAACTAAACATTTTTTTAAAATAGATTTTCAATTTAAAATTTTAATAAAAATTGGATTTTATACTTTTAATTTAAATTTTGAAAATTTATTTTTTAATTGCAAAATCAGTATTAAAAAAATTTAATTTTTAAAAATATCATGAAATTCAAAAAATAAATATATATTAAATGTTTTAGAAATATGTAATCCCAAAATCAGATGAAAAATTTATCAAATATAAATCATTTGAATTACATAAGTTGACCGACTCTAAATTACTGAATATGATTGCTCAAAAACTGTAGGACATGCAACAATTAATTTTTATTTATAAATTTGGGGTTTGCTTTTAGTTTTCTTATTTTTCAATACGATAATTGGTATTAAACCTCCTTTTTTATTTAATCCAGCTAAAATTATATTCAAAAATGATTTATATTTTTTCAATATGGTATTTGGGAGTAGAACTTTGAAAATTATTTTAAATTATATAATAAATAATATAAATAATTTTCGAGATTACATAATAAGAAAAAAATTATTTTAATGTTTTTATTTATTAAATTGTTTTTCAATGCATTATTTGCAACCCTGGTAGTATTGTGAAAAATATAATAGTACTTTGGCAAGTGTGATGAAAAGTGTACAATTAAATGCTAATATTTATAAGTGCTAGAAATAACGACCAAGAGTTTCACCACAGTAAATTGTGCTGTAAAAAATTAGTAATAAAAGTGAGTAGTTTTCGGTAAATAATAGCACATAAACGAATAACTCAATCGGTAAAAAATTTGAATTGTAAATATAAATATATAAATACTTATGAAGCTTATGAATGGTTAGAATGATTAGTGCACATACCGCAGCCGCTGTATTTTCCATTGAATTATAAACCTTTATTGGATTGTTATTTTCGAATTGGTGTATTTGTATTATTTAATTGCAGTGTGGGATGATGCGGTAGTTAAAGTAGGCGATAGAAAAAATATGAGAATTGAAATTGCAATAAAGAAAATTAATCGATTAGGTATTAATAATTCACAAGTGTACATATAAAAAGATTTAATACTTTATGGTTGAACTTAGTGAGCAATAGTGCGCTTAAGTTGTTAACGGTATGCTATACATATATCATGAAGAGTGACACAATTTTTATTATTTTTTATTTTCTATTTTTTTT
>NW_017534852.1:2327067-2328480 GCF_001853355.1 Bactrocera latifrons
TTGAGCCTTTTTATTTTTATTGCATTTTATTATTTTCACATTTTTTTTTTGGAAAAATTGTGCTACCTTCATATATATCCATATATAAAAATTGTTTGTATATAAATTATTTATTTGGCTGGCTTTTTTAAACAACATGCTTTAAATTGAGCTTCAGGAACTCGATTATAATTTTATTTTCCATATAATTATTTTCACTCAACACACACTTAAACGCGGTAATACAAAATATTTTAAAATTCAATACAAAATGTATTTAATTTCAATTGTAAATTCTTATCGAATGCCATATAATATTAGCAGTAATTTCAAATGATAAATTATTTAATGAAAAATATCAAAAAAAATGTACAGGCGCATCAAAGCAAACAGCTGCAATTCATTTACACACAATCAATGATGCCAGACAAATTAATTACAACGTAACCCAAAACCAATTGCAGAATTACGTTAAAAGAAAAAAAATGCAAAATGAAGCGTAGTACTCACACTGCGTACGCGATAATTATTTAACTGTTCAGTCTCTTCATCAACACCAACACTGCGGAGTAAAAAAATAAAATATACCTTAGTACACATTTTGATTTTTTTAATAACAGCACAAAAACTTACGGTATTTTAAGCCAATTAAGCAAAAAATTAGATGCGCCACCTTGTATGACGACCGTAAAAATCACAATTAACGAGGTTGCAGTCAACATTGTTTGACGTGCCTCCGAAACGGTGTTGCGTATGGCCAAGGCAAAGGACATCGCACCGCGCAAGCCTATAAAAATCAATAATTTTTATGTAAACAATGAATAACGGTTGTATGGAAGTCAAACACGTTATTATACCTGCAAAGAAAAGCATGTGCTGGAAATTCGATGAAATTTTCGGTTTACGATTCAAATTTAACAGCCAAGATAGCGGATAGATGTTAACGGCGCGTCCAATAGCAGCAGTGACCTGTATAGTTCGAAAAAAAAAAAATAAAAATAAATTTTTGGAAAATAACAACAAAAGTTTGCGCTGTACTTACAAAACCGGTTATGATGAAAACAGCGTCGAAATGATGTTTCGGAAAGGTGAACATTGAAACGCCAATATATGAAAAGATGAAATTTTCCGCCAAGAAATTCAATAATTCGAATATTTCCTTTGTGCGCGTGCGCGAATTCTCCGATAAATTGTTATAGGTATAATGCGCTTGGCAAATACCACAGAATAGCACAGCCACTACGCCAGTCAATTCCGAAGCTTCCGCAATCAGGAAAGTACTGTACGACATAAGCACAAAGAGCGCAGATTCGAGTAGCGGGAATTCACGTACGCGTGTAAACTTAGTCAAGTGCAGTGGTAGTTAAGGAAGCTTTTGTAAAAAGTGTGGACAATATTGTAAAAACAAAAAAAAAATCAAATAATATATTAAAA
>NW_017534852.1:2328774-2357914 GCF_001853355.1 Bactrocera latifrons
AAAAAACATTCAGCAGTGATTTAATAGGAAATAAGCAATGTACGAATTAAAAAAAAAAATTATAATAATAAAAAAGGTAGTCTAGTAAAGTGAACAATTTATAAAGGAAAATAAAATGTATAAAAAAAAAATAATAATAAACAATTAAATAACGATTTGTTTTTTAAAGGATATCAATGCCGTAAAACAGCCCATTGTTGCGCCAATCAATAATGACAGCATAAAAATACAAAAGAAATCGCTCAATGATCTAAAGAAGGCGTTAGTTTCGAAACCTCCTGTGCTCGAATAATGTTCGCCATAATTTTGTATAGCGCTAAAAGATAACAGCAAAATTATTTTTAATTACTTTCATTACTTTACTAAGAGACATTGTTATAGTTACCCGCTCAGCACAATGGCCACTGCATCGTTAAGTACAGATTCACCAAAAACCAGCGCATACAAATTTACGTCCACATGCAAGTCATGGAATATTGCTAATATTGTTAGTGGATCTGTTGGTGATATCAAGGCTCCAAAATACAGCGTGTCCAGGAATGTGAAACTACTACTCAAATACTCTGGCATTAGTTTCACACAGCCGTACATAATAGCGCCGATTAGGAACGATGATAGAGTCGTGCCCAATATGGCGAACATCAAAATGGCGCCCAAATTGCGAAAAAAGTATTTCTAAAATATATTATGAAAATAAAAATGAACAGATATTATTACAGGATTACATTGTAAACGAGTAACTACGCACTTTTTTGAGACTATAACCGGCATGAAATATTATTGGCGGTAATATTATGTTGAAAAAGATTTCGGGATCAAATGTGGCCTTCAAATCGATTTCATTCTCATCCACATCGTATACAATGCCGCGAAAAACATATGCATATGTCTTATTCGGTATGGGATCTTTATCGGTGGTATTGGGTGCCAACTTGCCGGGAAACTAAAAACGAAGCAAATAGCAAAATATACTTTGAAAAAGATGAAAAAATAAGTTTTATTTTTGTGCCTTTACCTTCATCCATAACGTATCGGGTGGCAAAGATTGATTAAACTTTGGATCACCTGCTGGATCAACTTCCAAGTGCACAAGTGGCGTCGAAGTGCCGGCATAGCGTATAACAGCGCCAACAATCAGTCCTGAGAGAGAATAGATTTATAAAAGAAATATTTAGTAAAAAATTTAAAGTATGAAAAAGGGAAGATCATAATAATCTTTTTTTTAGTTGTCTTTAAAATATGGATGGGTTTGTTTTTTGTTTATAGTTCTAAACTAGGCGAACACAAATACATAAATTCGTTACAGTATAACAGAGTTGTGGTATGTTGGTCCTGCTGGTGTAGAAAACCATCTTCGATGAGAATCACTTTAAACTGAGTGGTGCGGTAAATGAACAAAACTGTCGATTCTGGTGCAAATCATTACATGCACCTAAATTGATAGTTTGATGTGGTTTTTGGTCTGGTGGAATCATCAGGCCGTACTTATTTCTTATACAACGATGATAAACCAACTTTTTATGGCCGGAATTGGAAGAAGTTGATATTGACAACATCTAGTTCCAACAAAACGGGGCTTCGTTTATGCAATGGAGGCTGTACAGTTTCGCAAAAGTACGTAATGAGTTTTCTGATGTATGTATATTTTTTTTAATTTTGTAAAAATCTGATTCAAGTATTGTCAGCAATGGCAACAGCTTATTAGAGGGTTTTTATAAAAAACTTAACTTATTTCAAAAGGCAAAGCGATTAAAGAAAAAGTTGTTAGTTGTTTCCGGACGGTGATTCGAAATGCCTTGAAATATTGAAATACAAACGGACTCCTGAAGCCCTAAAAAAATAACTGGGCCTGGAGGCAAGTGCGGAAACAATTCGTAGACGTTTGCGAGATTTTGATTTAAAAGCTCATAGCCCAAGAAAAGTGTCATTGTTATCAAAAAAAAAAAACATGTGGATTTACAAATGACCAATTCGATTGGACTAAAATCGTGAGACAAAAAATCAACTCGGAGAACAATCCAAAATACACCACCAAAACATATGAGGTCCACCATTATGATTTAGACATGTTTTTCATTTTATGGAGTTGAACCGATGTATTGGTTTAAGAAATGCATGGACCGTACTGTACATGTTCGACTTATGCAGGAAGTAATGTTACGCTATGCCCGCGAAGAAAAGCCACTACTTTGGATTTTTCAACAAGACAATGACCCAAAGCACACAAGCAAGTTGGCTCAGCAGTTTTGACCGCAGCTACATATATACACTGCATACTGTATACTGTATACGGTTGCTGTTGTTATTGTTGTAGCGGCAGAATTTTACCCAGTTGACTGCCCTTGGCCGATTAAAAAATTCTGATCCATACCGGTTACCTAGACCCGTCTGTCGTGGGAACAGATAGAGTCTCCGATGTTTTTTTATAGAATGTTACAAACTCAATATACCCTCCCTGTTCATTGTATATAAACGTTTACATTATTTTAAGTGTGCACATTGCAAAATCGAGTTCAGATGTTATTCCAAGTGCCCACATAATTATTTGCCTTATCATTTCTGTGAAGCCCTCATCAAAGCCGTCTGTTATTTCGAAAAATAAATATACATATGTACACACTAGCATACATAAAAATGTTTGTAGCGTTAAATCTAAATAAATAATTTGTCAGATAGCACTGCTAAGTCATGTATGTAGGTCTTTATTGCAGACTTCAAATTATATTATATGAATGCACAACTAAAACATGCTTGTACATATGTATATTTTGTAGGTGCATATGTACATACTATATAATTGAGTTACTAAGTTTATGATAAGTCAAGTTGGCGAAACAAATTCTGCCATTAGTCATTATCCGGACAAAATCATTGAAGTAAAAGTTTGAATGTTTATAAATTCACATATACATATGTACATATATCTACATATGTATGTGTTTTGAGTTACTCATTACGGTGTCATTATAAAATTGAATAATGATATGCATACAAATCATTTAATGCGTCTAGGAAAATAATTAAAATTAGCTATTTATTACGATTCGCTATGCATTTTTCATATAACACTACAGACGATTTAGCAGTTTAGTTGATTTATTTAGTTATGTATGTATATATATTGACATTTTTAAGAATTTACACAGCTGCTAGTATATTTCTCGGAAAAATTCTATCAATTGTATGCAATTATTTAAAAGCATTTTATTTACCAACACAAGCTTTTACCTGAATATTGGTGATGCATTTTAAAGGCTTGTATTTAACATGAAAATTGTAAAATAATTGTTTATAGAGAAAATTTGTAATCAGTAACGAACCATGCTATGATATTATCTTAATTTTTCATACAAATTTGTTATGAAATTCTAAAATCATATTATGGGCATATGTTGTTCTTAACCCCCCAACTTGTACAACTTCTTACAATTTTAATAAAGTAATATTTGAAAACATTGGTTGCTAATATACATTAATTTTCCTGCTAAAAACACATACTCTTAAGCATACTTTTAAACTAGAAATTGTTCATGAATTGTACCAGTATTGGACATATTTGTAATTAGTTCATTTATCTACAGGGCAAGTGTCTACGAAATCATATAATATGTACATATATGTATGTTCATACATATACATATATATATAAATGATGGTAGCTTAAATCATGTTATCAATGTCACGAAGAGTCTAAGTGATTAGGTTAACACCTTCTTTTGTGTTTTTTTATCAGCTCAAATTTGCGCACCCAAGCATATTTACCGTATGAATGTATCATAACACCTTTACTGCTTGAATGTGAATTAAGAATTTTATTTGCACAATAGTGATTGAGTTTTATTTGCTTATACTATTCGTATTGCCACTCATAATCTCTTGTATAATGTTCATGAGAAATGTTTACCTAAGCTATAATACCCTTTAAAAATTAAAAAAAAAATTTCATACAGTGACTTGAATTCGATGTGTTTTATAAACAAGAAAAATAATAACTTCGGCTGATACAATAGCCTTTACAAATAAAAAAATTTCCCTACTGAGATTTGAGTACCGTCGGTCGATATGGCAGCTATGTGCTATAGTGGTCAGATAGTGACGTTACTGCAGACGGACACGTCTAAATCAACTCAGCTTATCACACTAATAATTTATATACTATATATTTCCTATGTGTCCATCTGGGTGTTACAAACTTCATAGCAAACTTAACATACTATGTTCAGGGTATAAAAAACACTTCTGACACAATCGCAACATTTGATGAATCGATTTATTGTGTTGTAGTTAAAAGCTTTTTTCATTTAATTACGAGTAGAATTGTAGGTTCGTGTTGATTGGAGAGGGAGCCACCATTATAGCTGTATATTGACATATGGAAGCTTAAAACTTACCATAAATAACGGCAAGACCAGTTTCGTGTAACCAGGAAACACGGTGATGCTTGAACAGCCAAATAGTCAGTACAGTTAGCGTCAGCAAAAAGGTATATACCAACAGATTAAGACTATCAATTCTATGTGTTAGTGTGGCCTTTGCGTCCAGCGCAATATCCGTTGCCGTTGCATTGGCGGTATGCGTTAATGCTGCTAATAGTAGAAACGTGTAAATTACGTTTGATAAGCGGTTATTACCAAACCAAATGTGACCGACTACTCCACCGCTATCAACATCAGCACTGTCTTTGCTGTTACTGTTGCTCAATGAGAAACTATTTCGTAAAAAATTATTTCGATGTGTATTTTTTCTATGAAGCGGTGCTGTTGCGCGTTTAGCACACTTCTTATGGTGGCATGGTTTTGCCATTTTTATCGCCACAGGATTATATACTTTTTGACTATACGCCATAGTTAGAAATCGATTTTTTATTCTCTGCTTGTAGAGGTTTTGGATATGAGTCGACGAATTTTCGAATTTCGCCACCCACACCTAGCCCCTTTTGCGCAATTTATGTAATTATATTTCACAAAAATTTCTTCTACACAATTCTTTGAAATGTTTATATTTTTAGTTATTCACAACAAATATCACAATTTTGTTTTCGTTTTTACGCGATTACTCAGTCGAATGTTCTACGCAAATCCAATTCAGAAATGAAATCCTTCGTTCTGGACATTCGTATATGTCTTTTCTATTATGCTTTTAGCATTATTTTGAGCTTTGACAATGTCAGCTTTTTCTTTTGTTTTCACAAGAGTGAGAGATTAGATGTAGCTTTCGTTCTTGTTGTTCCCATAATAGTACAACAACAAATAATGTTTTTGTGCATAATTTGCTTTCGATTTTCGTTCTAAACAAATTAGTCTCCACTTAGGGTTGATTAGGAAAGTATCGAATCCTAATATTTTTTCATGTAAATTGCTTACAAAACCTAATACTTATTTCGTTATAATCAATTCTGAGTCACTGAGTTCTAGTAGAAAATTGGTATTTATTAAATATTAAAATTATTCGTTTAATTAAGTATGCAAATCAAAGAGTAACTTAAATAATATGAAGAAGTTTAAGAGAGTTAAAAAATTTCAATTGTAAATCATTTTTTTTTAGCAAATTATGTTTTAAAATTATTCATTAAATAAATAAAAAATTTGAAAAAGTAATAATAATATTATTAAAAAGAATGGTCTTATGTGTTGGTTCAGTTACAACCAARCCTCTTTGAGTTACCCATGACTAATTCTTTATTTAATCTAAATCGGGCAACATCTTTACTAAAAGTAGATTTGCTAGTGCTTGATCGCGTTTTCATTATTTAAATTAACAAATTGATTTCTTCTCGAAAAATTTTCATATATTTTTGATAAAAAGAACTAATAATATTTTTATAAAATGTCAAAATATTTAAATTAAAAAAGGTACTAGTATTTTCTGTTGTTAAAAAGCTGTCTAAAATTCATTGCAACCTAATATGCAGTTTTCGAGCTATGGTAGTCACCAGTTTAAATAATAATTTGGAGAAAAACTCATTTACGGTACCTGCTCTCTAACGTTTTAGAGATTCCTGGTATTCTGCGCTAATTACCGAATAACTCGGAAAGTATTAGTCGGAGTTATTTCAAGATTTAGAGAATTTAAAAGATTTAAGACATTGTGCTATAAATGAAGAAAAAAAAAATCCATATATTTAAAATTATGACTAACCCTAATCTTTAAGTTCAATTTTAAAAATATGAAATATGAAAATCTGTAACATTCTCAATTGTATTAATTTTTGGAGTTTGAAACTCGACACACCAAAAAATTAAAATTTTTTTTATTCAAATTAGATATTATATATATAAGTGTCTTGTTTCAGTAAATGATTACAATCGCGTTACGAAGACTTATGTTGCGCTGTTCAAGACCTCCTTGAAGATCGAAATTTTCAAAAAATATTTATTTTATTATTTTGTAACAAATGCCATTTTACTGGCAGAACTTTCAGCTCGTTGTATATAAGACATGTCACGTTTCACGCACTGTGGCAAGCTATCTACTGTCAACTTATAATTAGGGCGAATTGTCAAATGTCAGTGAACGATTTTACATTTTTTGTTCAGCGATTCATTTTGTAAAGTTATCATAAAATCATTAATTAATAACAAAAAGCAGAAAATTCTAAAATATAATTTATACAGTCACTTTGGATGTTCTATTCTCTAATGAAAAAATCGTTGCTGAAATAAAATATCTATAGAAGCTGATAAAAGAGCGATAAAATAACGGAAGCGGTGGCTGCTTGAACAGTAGGGCTGAGTGGAGTGCTGTCAAAAGTGTACGATAAAACACAGCACGGAGCATAACAGCCAAATTGGTGTTGGCTAGTAATTAGAGCCATAGGAGACAACACACCACTTTCAACGTTGGCCATATAGCACATACTTTACAACCAAAGATGTCTAATATGTCTGTGGGACAGATTATTATGGACGCACAGCGAATCGCCAGTCGCGTGAAAGATTTAGAGATGTTGGGTAATGCTTTGTTCGTAGAAGCGGAGGGCAATAATCGCTTAGTAGAAAGTTTGCGTCAATTTCAAGATGACATGGACTCATTAAACCAAATTTCTAACAATAAATCAAATTCCGAAATGGTCAATCGTATACAACAGCAAAATGCCACAAGTTCAGAAATATTAAAAGAAAATAGAGAACTGAAAATATGCATTGAAGATTATGAACGAACCTTGGAGTTTATAATGCAAAAATATCGTGAACATACAAGCAGTAAAATTCTCGAAAGTAAAATTAATTTTAAAGAAGTGTATAATGAAGAATTGTGGTTAATAATACGAGAACAAAGAGCTAAAATCAGGGAAATGGCAGTTGTTATGCAGCGTGCCGCCTCGGCAGATGATGATGCGGTACACCGAGATATGGAAACCATGTCTAGACTGCGTAAGGAAAACCAAATTTTACGTGAATTACTACAAATTTCGAAGCAATTTGGCTCCGCTAGCCAACCCATACGTATTAATGAGCATATGTTGGAGGAAAAAGGCGTACAAACAGATGGTGCTGACGATTCGGCTGATGAATTATCATTGTCGGGTGCATCTATTGAAAATTTCAATAACAATTCGGTGATTTCACTGCTACCTAATGCTGTTGCTGTAGCTAATGCCATTGTTAATGCTACTTCTAGCAGTTCTAATGCTAACACTGCCGATAATATTAATGTGAACAAAGGGACGACGACACACACACATGGTGAAAATAATAATGGACCTTTACCAGGTGATGAGTCGGTCACTATTTCATTTATGCCTCCAATAAATCATCCGGATACAGTGCACACTACAACCAACGCCAATACGGGGAATACGAGTGTTATTGAATCTGCTGCTACTGTTTCTTCAACAGGCTGCCCCACTCCAGCTACGGGGAACACAGCTAGTGCGACAGGCACGACAAATACAACCGGACCAGTTGAAGCACCGAAAGCTACAACATGATAGGGCGGGTAATGTGGGCGACTACATCGTAGGCGCCTATCTTTGGTTTTTTGGCATGAACAAGTATACTTTAATTTAACATTTTCTTCTGTTCACATAATACCCATAATTCTACAACTTTTTTTTTATTATATGAAATTATAATCATAAGCATTCACTACCACTAACTTATTAAATGATCATTACTACAACGCAAGGAAATTTGTATTTACATAGCACTTGAAACTGTTACTAATCTAACAAAACCAAGATCAACAACAAATGTGAGTCACATCTGCCTTTTGGATGGATGTGATGACCATCTTTATTCATATATATATAAATAAATATACATACATATATATATTTAAAACGTAAATAAATTAATATGTACAATATTTTTAAGCGTTGATTCAGTTCGTTTATACTCTCTTTATATCTTATTTCTCTTTTGTAAATTGTTTAGGCTGAAGTGGTATTCTTCGCAAAATTAGAAATAATATTATAAGCATGTCAATATTACTTTTAACCAGAAATATAAGGGCTTGATTTTGATCGGACAGTTAATATGACAGCTTTAGTAATTTAAGTTTGATTTCTCACAAATTCCGAAGCACTCACAACCACCAGAAGAAGTTTCTATTACCTCAAACGCAGATTATTTTCCAATAATGACGTCGGGCAATGAAATTGATGCAAGTGTCCAAAAGTGAAGCTGCGAGCTTAACTCACTTCTACCATATTTACGGCAACCCTATTTATTAATTGACCGAAGAATGATGTCGAATTTCCAACGATAAACAACCCTAAAACCCAGCGCACAACCCTTTTTAGTGGATGTTTCTCTTTCTCACTTTAGGTCGCCTTCAAACGGATGTTTTCTGGCTACTCAGAGGATACTTGGTCTAAGACCGGAAGTCGTGAGCTGCTTGAGCTATATGTAAAATAATCGTCTCTGCCCACTCCCAAGTGAATGACAACCAGAGAACCTTCCTCACTTGCGTGAGCTTCTACACGTGTTTCCATCCCATAACAATGGCAGAACTTGCGACAAGGAAAAAGAGACGTTGTTGGCAACACACAAGGCCGCTCATGAACTACGCCATCCCAATGTGGTTGCTTGGTTATAGCAGGTCGCAGATGTAGAAAATAGAGACCTTCCAGTACACACCACACCGGACTATAATAGAATGTTTCCCATCGAGTATTTACATTGTGATGCTCGCATGTTGCCTGAAAAGGAGCATAATACGCTTCTCTTCAAGCTGTTTCTGCTAGGGTGTTTTCGCGGAAATTATGTCTGCAGCGGAGCCGCTTGCTAAGAATATCAAGAGAACATTTCTCCAACACGTCTATGAACTGGAACAAAATAGTGATCAAATTTCGGATGCGATCATTGACTACCTCCCTGTGAATAACGTACTTGGAGTGCAAATACCACGTATTTTAGAACAAGACCTCGATTTGCTGCGTCGAATAACACTTTACTTAGAGCTTCGAATAATAAAATGTTCGTGAACGATATTTCGATTTAGCTCACAGAACTGACTAGTTTCGTCAGTGCTCATTTCTATTCTGTGCATAAGAAATCCTGTTAGTATTCTTAGATATGCTAAATAAAATAATATTTTTAAATCTTCAGGTGTTGTAATAGTCGATTAGTTGTTTTGAGCGTCTCATTCCGTCGCTACTATACCAGTATCCGCTTTCTTTCTTGCATATCCCAGTTTCACTTTCATTGTATTGGGAAAAGGCCAGGGGCGGGAAAAAGGGCTCTGGTCCCGTCGGCGACTACCTTTTTAGCTAGTTTGCCTGCTGGCATGTTTCGGAACCAAAAGTAGAATAATTTTATTCTGTTCGCTTACTGCGTATAATTCTTTTTATCATTCCCATACCATGTTATAATATTGGCTGATAACCGTCGGTACGACTTCTGTTTTCTGGCTGGTCTGTTCCGCTGTCTGTTTGAATTCTTTGTGCCCTTAGTGTTGCCCACGATTCTAACTGAGGTTCTTCTTCTAGTACTGGCGATATCGGCGTACAGTTGCGCTGGTTTTGTCTGAAGTCAGTAGATTTTTACCGACTACGACCTAACCGTCTTTTCCTTATATACTGGGTCTAAAGTATATGTATCCTTTGGTGAATTTTTCGTGGCTCTTGGTCCTACGTTCCTTAGGATAGTTCTGGGTGTCGGTTTCGGTCACCTTTCATTTCTTGACTCTCGACTCCCTCTTTCCTCATTTGTTTTTTTCGAAAATTTCTTAGTTAAATGGGTGACACTCAGAGCCGCTATCTGTCCCCCGAAATGTAGCCGCCTAAAATGGTCCAAATGTTGGCTCCATTAGCCTTTTCTGATGAGTGTCACCGCAGTAAACTTCGGTGGCAGAATATCGCAACCATCGGCACAGTGTTCAAACCGAAATCCAAATACGTTACTTCCTAATTAAAATCCATGTCAAAGTTGAATTCCATTCTGAGAGTTGGTAAGGCCACAGGCTATTTAGCGTTACCCAGGAGGCCCGACACGAAGGCGACCTGTACTACATCGTGGCGTATGTGATTTTTATCGTGACAAGATATTGGCCCATTTAAATACGCAACTCCCCATATCCCCAAACTTCAGTGGTGGCACAAGATTTACGAATACATTAAGACGCATTATTTATAGAGACCTGTTCCTTCAAGGTGGCAAACATCACACTTTTGTTGGTTTTTAAATCTCGGTTTATTTCGTTTTCTCAGCGCTCTTTACCACTGTGCCCACCTACACAAATGCGTCCAAATTGTCTATGTGAACGCTAAATGTTCACAGTGAGTGCAAATGTATGTTTCAACAAATTGTTGCAGTCGCTAAAAAAATATTAACAAAAAAAGAAAAATTAAGTAGAGTGTTTAGAGTCAAATTCTTACCCCTAGTAGTTATGCAGATGTTGGCGCGTGTGTCTCTTAGCAACGGCAAATCCAATGATCATACCCAAAAAACAACAAGTTTAATAAAAGGAATACAGAGAGCGAGCAAATGACTACAAGTATCTCTTGTGGCAGCTCGCACTCAGTTGAGGAGTGAAAGACTTTCACGATCTTAAACTTTTCTGCTTAATTTTTTGACTTTTCACGAGTTTCCCGAGAACTTTTCGCAACACGAACATTCAGTTCTTCGACAGACATACGAGAGTTCGCAACGATTTTCCTAACTTACCGAGCCGCAACAACGCCGTTACGAGCGAACGTGCAAATACCACAGTCAACTATTGGTGCGAAAGGGATGAATAGAGGCAGTTATTTTTGAATTTTAGGAAGAATGAGCACTATGAAATATGTAGATTTTTTCAAAGTAAAAGCTGCAGCGGAATACAACCAGTGAATTAGCACAAGTTAATGCGGTAATTTAAAAAAAAGCAGATATTTGATTTGAAAATTATTTAAAATTTGTAAAAAAAAGTGGAAAGTAATTTTTTGGAGTGCAGAGTTCAAACGATTTATGGTATCTGCAGAAAATTGAAATCTTCAATGCGATGTACCGTATGTGAGTGTTGTCTGTGTGCCGCCAGAAACTTTTAAAGTATGCGGCTATTTTTAAAACACAGCTAAAAATTTCTGCTGCTTTTCGACGGCACTTTTATGTGAAAATTTCAATAAAGCAGTAAAATTTCGATTGAAAGTAAATTCAATAAAATATGAAAATCATATAAACACAGATATACAAATAAATATATTATCTTTAAATACATATATTTATTAGCAGCTGGAGTCGCGGTGGTTAGAAATTAGTCGAAAATTTTTTTTTTAAATTTCAAAAGTTAAAAAAAAAAATAATTATAAAAATATTTAAAAAAAAATTATTACAAAAAAAAAAAATTAAAAAAAAAAAAGAAAACTGAAAAATATTTTAAGAAAAATAAATATGTTCTAATAGTGTATTTAGCATGTACCGTTGTGCATATGATTGTATGCATGTCAATACTTTTAGGGCAGTGCGTGCACACGTTCCAACTTAAGTTGCCAGTTTGTGCCTTTTGCCTTTGTGACAGTGTTAAAAAATAGCCAAATTTATAGCGTTCAAACATTTTTTGTATTTCTGTATTTCAAGAATTCCCTTCCACAAAAGAAAATAAAAACAAAAAAGTAACACTACGCAAGTCGTATATGTGAGCATATGTAAATTTCGGTAACAACCGTTATAAGCATAATTTTCAAAAAAAAAAAAAAAAAAAAATACAAAAATAAAATAAAATAAAAATAAAGAATTACACTGCGAAAGTGTTACGCAATTTGATAAAATTTTGCTTTGTGAATGAAAAACGTAGTTTCTACTAGCGAGCAGCGGCAATACATGCAACAACAACAACAACAATTACCATAAACAATCGTCGCGTCAATGAGTAACCGAAAAGTCGAAGCACTAGCCAAATTGGCAGCAGCAACGACGAAATAATTAGTAAACGGTGCAAAAAGAAAAGCAACAACCAACCGCACTACAATAGCTATAAGAAATTTTAGGAAAATTATAATACTTATTTAATAATACACAAAGTGATTGCGACGACTAAAGCAGCGCTTACAACAGCTGGCAAACGCGCTTTACAGGCTAAAATCGTATTTTCGTACATATAGTATATATGTATGTATGTATGTATATGTATATGTAACAAACATTCATACATATATGTATGTATGTGTAAATGAAAGTAACAAAAGTATCGTTACTTTGTTAAAATATCCGCCATAACTTTATTACATTAATCACAGTAGAGCGTATCGGAGCTCTTGCGCCAATAATTCTCGGCCAGCAATATTGCTTATAAGCTAAGAAAATAAGTTTAACAAAAATATTGTAAATAAATAAAAAACAAGAAAAATGTATCTTCGGTGCCATCGGAGCTAGAATACCCTTCGCAAATAAAAAAGTTCCTATGCAAGAAACTGATTTTGTTCCGTCAGTTTCTTAGGTAACTATAATGCTATGAGCAAAAAATAATAAGACTTTGCTTATAATTTTAAAATTCTTCATTTATTCTTCAAAATCAATGTCGTCCATCTCAAAGTAGTCCCCTTTGTAACCTTTACACCTGTGCCAACGTTTTCTCCAATCCTTGAAACAGATGTTAAAGTAAATTTCGATTACAAATTGAGTGACTTTGGAACCAATCGTGCTTTTACATTTAGGCCCATATGATATTTCAAAATGGTTTACACTGATCCTTCCGATATATGACGCCAGTTATTTCTCAAGCGTCAATTCCTGTATTTTATTGACGTGGTGATCATCACTTGACGTGGTTCGTCGCCAGTGTGAATAATTTGTACCAATCAAAAGCACTTGTTTTCGACAAACAATTATAAGTGAAGGCCGTTTCCCACAATTTTAATGTTTCGTCACCACAAATTTGATTCCGCACGTAAATTTTAATTAAATTTCTTTGTTGAATAATTTCGCTCATCGTAAAAACCGCCAAATCCATTTTATGTACTTCAGAAAGACAAGCGTATACTAAACACCAATGATTATTTTATGAGAAATTTTGCACAGATGTCACTGACAGTCATGCCAACCCAAAAAAAATGTATTTCGACGAATGGGATTTCGCGCGGGATTTAAATTAAGAAGTCTTACTATTTCTTGGCCACAGTAAGTGGTCCGATCTAAAGAATTTGGGTATATGTTATTCCCTTGTACATATAATATAATGTCTTGTATACTTGACTAAGAACTTGATTATGGCTAAATCGGTTCTGTTCAACTGCTGATCATTTATATATATATATATGTCTTAGAGTCTCGGAAGTTTTCTGGTAATACAAACTTCGTTTCAAACGTAATATTCCCCGTTCAGAGTATACATAAAAAACGTTCATTAAATATCACTAAAAATCATACTAGAATACACTGGACGTCTTGCGATCAGAATTCTAGACCAGCAGAATCTTTCATAAAATAAAAAAATTTGAAAAAGTAATACAAAAAGTTTCGAAAAAACTCCAAAACAAATTTTAATATCAATATAAAAAAATTTTAGCATAAAAAAATATTAAAATAATTGAAAAAATTAAGAAAAAATCTCCAAAATTTTTTAAATATCAATATAAAAATAATTCAGCATACACTACAAAAAATAATAATAAAACAAAAATATATATAAATTTCCAATAAATAAAATTAATTACAAAACTCTCCCACACCAGGAACCATAAATACCGAAATTTTGACGGCATATTGCTAATAAAATAATTTGTATTGCTGCCGTCACCATCATCAGCCGCCATAACATCAGCAACAACATCAGCATCATCGTCAGCGCAATACCAGCGCCCCATCCCCCGCATAATCGGTGAGTATCCAGTGGCGCCAGTAATGATTGAGTATGCCATCATTAGTGCATATTGCCATTGTGTGCCCGTTTTCGCGGTGTGTCTTTTTTGTGTATTTTCCAAATGCGTTTACGTAAAATTCGGGATCAGCGGCCAAAAATAGGTTACGAGGGAATGCAACTAAAAAGATCAAAAACMAAAAAAAAAAAAAGTAATATTAAAAATAAAATTAAATTAGAGCAAGTATTTCCTGCTCGTAGCTCCCCATGTAATTACATTTCGCACAGAGAGCGTTTGCTCTCTTTGCTGACTTTGTGATTTCGTGGAATTATTTTTGCTTTATAAAAAAAACATGCGCATTGGCTAGGAAATAACCCATTGCGCATATATTTTATGCTCACGTCGAAAGCACATCACTCTCCCTAAATAACATTCCCCGGCACTACTCAAACTTAATTGCCGAGCGTATGTTTTAACGGTTTCGTAAACAGTTTTGAAATCGTTCGTCCCGCTAGTTTGCGAAACACCACATGCACTCTTTTTTGTCTTTGTGTATATTTAGTTTGTATATTTCGAAATTCATAAAATACATGTATGTAAGTATATTGAAATTATTTTCACCTGTTGATTGATTTTATGCTAATCGGTTAATTGGTTTTCATAGCCGATGGTTTTATCTGCAACAATTCAAATACCCGAGTGTATGATACAGAAAATGGATAATAAGATTAATAAATTTTTTTTTGTTTTTTGTTGTTTTGGAAATTAATCATTTACGATTTTTTTTAAACATTAATTATAGTTCTTGCGCTTTCTGATGTTCGAAATACTCCTAATGGAATAAAATATATAAACCACAAAATGTAAATATGTAAAACGCAAATTATTTAATTATTCATCAATATTTATTTTGTCAACTTCAAAATAATCGGCACAGATATGTATATTAGCCATCGATTTTCGAAACGCTTTTTATAAGCACTTTTTGAGATGGCCTTCAGCTTCTTCAGTGAATTTTGTTTCATCTGTTTGAAAGATTGAAAACGGGTTGAATGGAGCGGCAATTTCAGTTTAGGGAACAAGAAAAAATTACACGGAGGCAAATCTAGTGAATACGGTGGTTGATCGATGGTATTCATTGCGTTTTTGCTTTTAAGTTTGGTCTCAATCGTGGCACAATGCGAAAAAAAATTCAACTTTATAGTGACGAGTGGAGCAAGAAAGCGTTTCATACCGAAAATATTTACCAAAATCATTCGAACGCTCTCATGCCATCTCTACAACTCTTGCCTGACAAATTTCAATCAGCATATTCTTCAGTTTTTTCATACTTTCATCAGTTGAAGAGGTCGCCGATCGTCCAGAACGAGGGATGTCTTCAACGATCTCTCGTCTTTGAAGGCTTTGTCCCACTCATAAGCTTGTGTTTTTGATAAAACTGAATCACTGTAAGCCTTTTCCAACACTTTCAACGATTACGCATACGAAATTCGGTAAGAAGTACAAAGTTTGTGACAAATTCTTTGTTCGACATTTTTATCCATTGTAAAAATCGCAACGCACTACTGAGGTGTACCGACTTAAGCAGCTGTTGTAGGCTCAGATACCGAGCACATGGGTGTCAGTGTTAATCTAAGCGTGAATTTTTTCTTGCTTATAATGGATAAAAATGGGTCAATATCTCTCCTAGCTTTTATATAAGTTTTTTAAGTTTTTATAATCTTCCATTCGAATATATGTATTTACTATATATCGGTCAATCTGTGAGCTATCTTAGCAAAATTATGGTTGCCTTGGATATATTATAATATAGAATGGGTGCAAGTGATTTACGAGATAAGCCCAATATAATAATTATCCTTATTTAAGTGGTCTTTATACCGAATAAAACGGTAAAACTATGAATTAACTTAATAAAATAGCGTGAAGGATATCTTCAAATTTACCTTAGCTTATTTCCTAACGAAAGTAAAGGCTATTTGCTCAGACCTTCCACAATTGACTGGGGATGCTTTTCAAATCGTCATGTGGTTCTTCTTCTTTGCTGGCGTAGAAACCACTTATGCGGTTATAGCGGAGTTAACAACAGGCTGCCAGTCGATTCTTCTTTTCGCAAGGTGGCGCCAACCAAAGCCATGTCATTCTCCACCTGGTCCTTCCAACGGAGTAGAGGTTTTCTTCTGCTCCCCCGTCGGGTACTGTGTCGAATACTTTCAGAGCTGGACGACATGACCTAGCCAGCGTAGCCGCTGTCTTTCTTCGTATATCTCATACACCTCATTGTTTCATCGAATGCTAAATTCGCCATGGCCAATGCGTAAAGGACCATAAATCTTTCGCAGAACTTTTCTCTCGAAAACTCGCAATGTCGACTCATCATAATCATTGTCATCGTTCATGCCTCTGCACCATATAGCAGGACGGGAATAATGAGTGACTTATAGAGTTTTGTTTTTGTTCGTCGTGAGAGGACTTTACTTTTCAATTGCCTACTCAGTCCAAGTAGCAATTTCATAAAAGTAGGTTGAAGAAGTTACACGAAAGAGAGTCGTCTTGTCTGAAACCTAGTTTGGTATCGAACGGCTCAGAGAAGTCCATCCCAATCCTAACGGAGCTTTTGGTGCTGCTCAACGTCAGCTTACACAGTCGTAATAGTTTTGCCGGGATACCAAATTCAGACATAGCGGTAAAGGCAGCTCCTTTTCGTGCTGTCAAAGGCAACTTAGAAATCCACGAAGAGTTGGTGACCGTCGATTCTCTTTTCACGGGTCTTTTCCAGGATTTGGCGCATTGGGAATATATGGTCTGTTGTCGATTTGCCAGGTCTACTGCTAAGTCCAATTAGTTTGTTGGCACACTTAAATTCCAATCGTTGGACATGCTTTCATCCGACCTTATTTTACAAAGAAGCTGATGCATGCTCCTTATCAGTTTTTCGCTGCCGTGTATGTTCTTCAGACGGCTAATTGCTATTCGAACTTCTTCATGGTCGAGCAATGGAACGTCTACTCCATCAACATTCCATTCATCAAGCTGGAGAAGTGTTGCATCCATAGTTTTAGTATGCACTGGAGTATGCTCCGGTCCGGGTGAATTTCTTCGCATCTCTTTGTAGCATTCTCGAGCATTAGCACTCTCACTTTTTTTGTCTGCAAATGCGTTTCGCTTTCCTCTTAAACTCTCGGTATTGTAACGTTGCGAGGTAGGTACTCTTTTTTCTCTCCGCTGCGGCACGGCACTTCTCGTTGTACCAGCACACACAGTTTAATTATAGCGAGTTGTGGACGAGTGCTCTCAGAGAGCAGCAGTGCAAGTCGAGTAGAAAATCGTTCGGCTATCTGTTGTGATTGCAGCTTCTACTCGCATCAGTCCTTTACATTCCTTGGATGGCGGTGATGTCGTAATCCTTATTTCGTTTGCCATTGTCGTCATCAAAAAGGACGAAGGACTCTTCCGACGCTGTTGTTCTTTTCTTTGAGGGCGTTTTATACATGGCGGATCTCAAAACCAGCGCGCAACTCTGTGGAGGGGATGTTTCGTCTTCTCCCTTTAGCTCGCCTTCAAACGGATTTTCTTAGGCTACCCAGAGGATACTTGGTCAAAGATCGGAAGTCGTAGGCTACTTTAGCCATATGCAAAATAAACGTTTTTGAAGACTCCTCACTTGCGTGGACTTGTACACATGACTCCATAGTGCAATGTGGTTTATAGCTATATATAAATCGATTTAAACCTTGGTATAAAGCCCATTTGTTCTTTTTTATTAGTTCTTTTTATTGTTCCATTTGTTCTTTTTATTTTACATTATCCTTATAATTATATCACATATTTATAGTAAATGCTGTTCCTTCTTTGAGTTTATATTATTTATATATAAAGGTTATCCTTTCGACTGGTAACTGGTGAATGACACAAGTGATGTTTTGCTCCAAGGCCCGAATCGAAGCGGGATTGTCTGCATAGACTTTAGATTTTACATATATCCACAGAAAAAAGTCTAACACTGTGATATAATACGATTATAGTGATCAATCCACCCGCCCAAAATGTGAAATTATTTGCTCGCGTACTAGGCGTGGTCTATTTGGTCGAAAATTATGCGATAAAGAATGCTGGGTCTCAAGGTGGGTGATGGTTTTACGAAAACTACGCTCAGAAGGGCGATTATGTTGACAGAACGTGAATTTTAGTAAACGTTATTTAGGCGTAAGTCTTTCCGAGATAAAATGCCAAATAATACTGAACAAAAATTAACATGAGAACTTGGCACTCATTTGCTATTTTAATTTTTTAAATTTTCAAAAAGTTGGCAACTCTTTCTAACATATTAGYCATAGAAATATTTCTTAAACCTCTTTATTTTAATAGCAATTTAACAATATTTCGTATATTATATGTTATGTTACCTTCTCGTAGCACAATATATTCGCAATATGCTGAGTATATAATATGAAAAAATTTAGTAAGCATTTTCATTTCTTCTTTTCTAAGTATTCATTCATTCTCGCAAATGGAGGCATACAACCTGAGATTTCTCAAACCAATATGTTCTCCGTTTTTTTAAATCATACCCCGATTTAATCACTAATTTAATACAGCGTTATTTCGATTTGGCAATAGTGACTATTTTAGCATAATAGTTAGGCGGATATTGGTATTATTTTTCAAAAAAAAAAAAAAAATTTTTTATTAAAATTGTAACCTCAGAGTGAAAAGTGATGAAATCGGTTTAGTATTTAGTGCCCTTTTTAGTGTTTTGTTCAGAGTTCAATGTGAAATAATTCGAAGTATTTAAAGTCATGAAGTTACACTATTTTTTAAAGTTATTTTGAAATGTTTGATAAAATATTAACTATTTTCGACAATAGCTTCATTTGATGAGTTGTTGTCGCTAGCTTTGCTCGTTAATGTATTAAACGATTGCAGAAGCAATGCTCTTTGATCCCTCCAAATACTTTGACGTCGTGGATATTCGTTCCAAAAAGCACTTCATTTTACAGTATTCAAGCCGTATTTCTGACATGTGAAATCTCTCAACAAAAAGACTTTATAAGAGCTGAGATCAAAAGTGAACAATGGCCGTGGCACGACTTTTGGTAAAATCGGCCAAATTTGGTGTACGGTTATTATTATACCCGTACATACAAGTATATTACCTTAACATTCCTATGTTGCAGTGCAAAAGCAAACGAAATCGGAATGGTATCAAATCAAGCACAAATGAATGTATCGACATAAGACTTTGTCGAAATAGTGCACTTAAAGTAGACCACCTTCTGGAACATCTGCAAAACACCGATTTATCGCATCTTGACCGAAAATTTGGGCTTACGAAAGGTGCGTGCACGGTTTGTACTGCACAAATTGACTGACGACCAAAAATTGCTCAGAATCCAACATTCGAAAAACGATTATTTAATCAAAAATCACATTTTAACCATTAACCACTCCCCCTTTTTCATCTGATATGATGCATTTTCCCATGAAAGGAAAGCATTATGCAGACGTAGAGACCATTCAAAAGGCTTGCACCGGCATACTGGCGGCTATACCGGCCAACGAGCTAAAACACTCGTTTGACATGCTTTTGGACCGTGCAAAAAGCTGTATTGAAGCAGAAGGAGACTATTTTTAATAAAATAAATAGATTTTGCCGAAAAAACATTTGTTCTGCTTTTTGTTTTAAGTCCTGCTTACTTTGGAAAGCAGAGTATACCAGGTTGTTAATAAGTTTTGTCGTTCGATAAGAGAGGGCGTTGCAACTAGCCTAATTTTTTTTTGGATTTTTTTTTCGGAACATTCTTCATATGAACGTATGAGAAGTTTCATTTTCATCTGTCAATTCATCCTTTATTTACAAGCCATTTAGTGTCGCCATGTCACAGCATTTTTTTGCAATGAAAAAAATTTAATAACATGCAGTGAAAAAATTCTTATTTTTGGAACGTGTGGCACCAAAAGAAAGTCACGAACGAATGTTAAAAGTGTATAATGATTGTTCATCTACAATTACAACAGCAGAAAGATGGGTTGCTGCATTTAAAAGTGGTCGTACAAGGCTTGATCCACGTGAAGGACGTCCAAAAAGCGTTTCAACACCAGAAATCTTAGCCAAAATACAGGATATGGTTTTGGAAAACCGTCGATTAACTGAGAGAGATTTAGTAGAGGCTCTACACATCTCATTAGGCAGTGTTAGCCATATTTTAAAAGAAATTTTGGCTTTTAGAAAGCTGTCTGTACAATGGGTGCCACATTCGCTAACAATGGAACAAACAGCAACTTAGCATTTTAAAAATGATAAAATTGTGCGTCGATTCATCAGTATGGTTGAGACTTGGGTATATCACCATGATCTTGAAGGAAAACAAGAGGCTAAAGAGTGGTATGAAATGGTTTTTCGGTTTCGAAACGAGTTAGTCCGGAAATCGGCCAAGTAGGTTGCGGCAACAATTTTTTTTTGATGCGAGAGGAATTTTGTTGGTGGTTTACTTGCAAACTGGTGAGACAATTAATTCTGAATATTATTGCAACCTTTTGAACCAGTTGAAGGAAAAAAATCGTGAAAACAGACCTGGTTTGTAGAAGAAAAAATTTCTTTTTCAGCACTTTCACAATTGCTAAAATCCATGAATTAAAGTTCAAATTGTTGGAGCATCCACCATATTTAACACCCATCGCCTTCAATTTTTTACAGAACTCCAAAAATGTATGCGTGGCAAGCGTTTTTCATCAAATGAATGACCTATTCATATAACGGCGGTTGAAGCGTGTTTTGCAGACCTTTCGGATTCTCACTTCATTGATGGGATCCACAGAATGGAGGAACGTTGGAGCAAGAGTATTAATGTTCAGGGAGATTATACTGAATAAGAAAGTGTATTTTGAATCAAAAAAATGGGTTTTTCTTATAAAATAACAAAACTTATTGAACTACCTGGAAAAGGGAGTTGCATCCCTGCTTAGTCCTTATTTACTTCTTTTTTAATATTTTATTACGTATACATACATATAGTAGAGGAAGAGGAAGACCTCCACTCCGTTGGAAGGACCAGGTGGAGAAGGACTTGGCTGCGTTTGGAATATCCAATTGGCGCTACGTAGCGAAAAGAAGAAACGACTGGCGCGCTGTTGTTAACTCGGCTATAATCGCGTAAGCGGTGWCTACGCCAATCAAGAAGAAGAAGATACATACATAGGTTTAATAAAACTCGAAAAATCCAATCTCGATTTCGTTCTCCTCACTGAAACTTCACAATGGCTTCCTAAGAAACGTATGCATTTGTTAAACGTGTCAGGATGTCATATAAATCGAATTCTGTTCGCGTTGGTAAATATGTATTTTGTGAAATATGAAATTTCTCTCAAACGTGAAAGGTATCAGGAACGAATTATTTTGATAGAGTTGGGTATGCATATTTTTAGATTCTGAGGCAAGGTCACATGACTTCGTAATTTGTAAAATTTAGAATCAATTAATATCATTATCCTGAAAATGTTGATTTAAAATGCTCTATATTTATACTGAAATACTGTTAGTTATTATTTAGTCGTCTTTACTAAGATGTATAAATCTATCGGCAGCAACATGCCCTACATAGAAAAAAAACCGATCGTTTACTAAGTTTTGGTACCGTTATGAAGAAGATGAGATCTTTGCCCAATTGGTGTCTACCTAAGTTGTGGAATGTTAGGTACTTTTGCCAGGAATCAGATATCAAATGTGCACACTTTCCATATAACGGTAATGTTGAAAACTTATTATCACACTCTAAGATAAATAGCTAAATACATCAGCATCTTTAAATTTTACATCCTCAAGTTTTATAAGAAATCATTGTCAGCACCGTACAGTATGTCGGTTAATATGTGAGGTATATTATTGAATTTGGGAAATAACTATTTTATGATGTACTTCCCTAACTCTCATATACTTAATATTATATAAAGATTTACAAACACTCGGTTTACTCTATACGTATCTATTGGTCAATTATAAATGTCCTTGTGCAGAATGAACTTTATATCGGTTCAATATTTCATATACATAGTTATACCTAATGGAAGGATTTTAAAAGTGCTGAGGTTTTTTATCGCACTCAAAAAACGTAATGCCAAAAATGAATTGAATAGGATCAACACTATCCTTAGTACCATTTACCATACATAGAATTTCCAATTTCCGGTTGGCTTTATACTGTTTGTGCAAGTTTTCTTGGGAAAATTAAGTGAACGTATAACACAGGATATGCTATAGATTAATGCTGGAAATGTGTGAAATCGGTCACGAACTTCCCATTCCGAGGTTCTCTACTTTTGGTTGAAGAAAAAACACAGAAACTTCAAATTTAATGAGGAATTTTTATCATCATTCGAAAGAACATTATTTGGCATTTATTTTTTTTTCAAATCTTGGTCGCGGCTACGTCTTAGATGACTCATTCAAGCATTTCGACTGATAACTTCGACGATTGACATGCGTGATGTTTTGCTCCAAGGCTTGAACCGAAGCGGGATTGTCCGCACAGACTTCAGGCTTTAAATATCTTCACAGGAAAATGCTTAACGATGTAATATTACACGATCTTGATGGCCAATCGACCGGCCCAAAACGTGCAATTATCTGTTCACCGAAGTGTTTTCTCAATAAGTCCAATGATACGATATGTAGGAAGTGGCGCCACTACTTGAAACCAAATGTCGCTGAGATCACTAGCTTCTATTTCAGGTATCAAATAGTCGGTTATCATGGCGTTATAACAATAACCCTTGACGATTACGTTCTCACCGGCATTTTTTTTAATAAATATGGACCGATGATTCTACCGTCCACAAACTGAATCAAAGCACTGTTTTTTTTCATGAAATAACAGCTTTTGAAACTCTTCAGGTTGCTTTTCGTCCCAAATGCATCGCTGAACAAAATTTGGCTCTAAAACGCAGATCTTCTTGGAACTTTTCAAGAGCCAATAGAGCGAAGCTATGTCGCTTGGGAAGATTGAGCGACTTTAGTTCTTGCATAAGCTGTATTTATACGTTTTCAATTTAAGATCTGGACGTAAAATGCACCAAGTCGTTCCATAAATCAGTCCGAGTTGCTGCGAACGGCGCCGAATTGACTCTTCACGGTCTTCGTGTACAATCTCAGCTACGGCTGTTATATTTTTTTCACTGTGTGCTGGACATGGTCTATTCGGTCAAATATTATGTAAAAATGAAGGCTGGGTTCCAAGATGAGTGTTTTTTGTACGAATGGTACGTTCATGTTGACTATGTTTTGATTACGTTGATTATAAGTTGAGCGAGTAAGTGTGCGAAACAGTACTGTACAAAAATAACATGACAGCTTGACACAACTCACGGGTGATCTGTTAAAAAATGAGTAAGCGTTAAAGATGTACATCAGCAAAGAGAAAGTACGGCAGTTTTGCCAGCCGGCTGAAAACATGCAGAGTATTAATTATCTTATACTGTATGAGACCACCACGTGCAATTTCGGTTTCGTCTATTCCACACTCTGTGAGGCTAATTGCCAAAAATATCTATAAAATAATTGAAATCGACACTGTTTCGATTGCCCTGGAAGTAGGCATATTTGTCACTAAAAACAGTTTTTAACCATTCACATGAGTTTGGATAAAAAAGCGATGATGAAAAATAAAAAAAATATTGCTACTGCACCACAACTAAGCCAATCCATTTCTAAAGGGGATGATTACTGATACTGATGATCAGATTCAACAACAACGTAAAGAGGTAATGCGTGTGGTTGAATCGTGCTTAACTTAACAAAAAAAAAAAACAAAAAAAAAAAGGAGAACAAATGGTTTTTCGGCAAAATCAATTAAGTTTATTCAAAATAGTCTCCTTCTGGTTCAATACAGCTTTTTGCACGGTTCAAAAGCATGTCAAACGAGTGTTTTAGCTCGTTGGCCGGTATGGCCGCCAGTATGCCGGTGCAAGCCCTCTGAATGGCCTCTACGTGTGCATAATGCTTTCTTTCATGGGAAAATGCATCATATCAGGAGAAGACGGAGAGTTTTTAATGGTTAAAATGTGATTTTTGATTACATAATCGTCTTTCGAATGTTGGATTCTGCAATTGTGGTCGTCAGTCAATTTGTGCGGAACAAACCGTGCCCACAGCTTTCGTAACCCCAAATGTTCGGTCAAAATGCGATAAATCGATGTTTTGGAGATGTTCAATTCCATTTTCATTATTTCCAATTTTAAAACAAAATTTAATGTTGGCTCTGTGTTCGAAGCTCATTTTCGCACCGATAACACAAACACTTAAAACGCAATAACTTCACTTCCAATCGACGAAATGGCTGGAAATTCTCACTGGACAATCCACAAAGGTAGCAGATTCTAATGCAACAGGTGACATATAGATGGTATCACCAGGGGGCGCTAGATTCAAAAAGTGTTCCTGTGCGCTTTGGAACGCATCTTGTAAGAATAATTCCGTTCCATTCTTCTTCTTCTTGATTGGCGTAGTCACCGCTTATGCGATTATAGCCGAGTTAACAACAGCGCGCCAGTCGTTTCTTCTTTTGCCAGGTCCTTCTCCACCTGGTCCTTCCAACGGAGTGGAGGTCTTCCTCTTCCTCTGCTTCCCCCGGCGGGTACTGCGTCGAATACTTTCAGAGCAGGAGTGTTTTCGTCCATCCGGACAACATGACCTAGCCAGAATTCTGTTCCATCATGTTCTATAGGGGCGAATGGTTTTCTGCACATTTGACCACAATCGGATCATTCAAAAATTCAAAAATAACGGATATTTGAAAATCGTCAGGAGAATTTTAGAGAGATAGCAAGAGAGCCCGACATCTCTTACGAGTCCGTTCGAGTGATTTTGGTGAATATTTTGAGTATAAAACGCGTTCTTGATCGATTCGTTCCGATAAAGCTGGTGTTTTTTTTGCATCGAGAGACGATTGTGACCGAATGTAAAGCCAAAAGCGCAATGAATACCCTCGATCAACCACCGTATTCACTAGATTTACCTCCGAGTAATTTTTGTTTTTCCCCACACTGAAATTGCCGCCCTGTGGAATCTGTTTTTAATCAATCGAACATCTAAAAAGTTCTTATGGAAGGTGTTTCGAGGACTGGAAAAATCGTTGGCATAAGTGGCAAAACAATTATTGATGAACAATAATTTGCGTTTTATTTAAAATTTCCGGGTACTTTGCCACAATGTACTACTGTGATCAAATCGAAAGGTTAATTTTGTCCATTTCAACTTTTTCAAAGTAATCCCTTCCCTCTGCAAGACAACGAATGCCAACGAATTTTCCAATCATCATAGCACTTGGAAAAAACCTTCGTCGTGATGGCCATCAGGGCCTTCTTAGATTCAGCTTTTATATATTCAATTGAGTCAAAACGGGTCCTCGGAGTGATCAAGTGAATTAGACTCACAAACCGACGCGTATCTCAAATACTAATGAATATTGTGACGTGAAATTTAGCATAGATGTCACTAACAGCACTACCAACTTACAGAAAATTTACCGTTTTGAAAAACACGCGAAGTATTAATTAAAAATTCACCTTTCAATTTGATCACTCTTCTTTATAAAATCTTTTATTTGTTTTTACATTTACAGTTATAAATTGAAAATTTTAAATTCCACAACGATTTCCCCCTTAAATGCATCATTTGTATCCGTCGTTAAAAGGTGACCAATTATGTCCGCTGGGGTTCCATCCCCAGACCCGCTATCCGACACGCTGCAAACGTTGCTTTCGTGACTACAAAGAGCATGGTGGACGGCGGGGTATTGAAGATGTCGCCGTCTCATCGCCTAACTTAACGGACGGCGGCAATTCAAGGTAATTTACTAAAAGTATCTCCACAATTTTTATTAAAAACGAAATTCTTCCGCTTAGACCATCATCGCGCACGTGGACCTCTACACAGAATTTGTCGAGTTTTAATGGCACGGGGAGTAGTAATGATATCGGTATGCAATTCGATCTCGCATATATTTATTTATCCAAGAGTTTTAAATTTTTTGAAAAAAGGAGTATATATTTTTACATGCAGCTTGCTTATTTTGATTTTTGAGCATGGCTGCAATACAAAAATCATGCACACATTACGGTCTCACATTCCCACGTAAATAATGTTACAAAATTGCTCATCCACACACATATGTCTAATTTTATTTCTCTATTGGATATTTACTAAATTTCGAAATTTTACTAATTCACTTATACCTTTGAATTCGATTTTTCGAACAGTTTTTTGGGACTAAATATAATATACATTTTTAATGTAAACTGATTTCAGACTATAAATTTCGATAAAATATAGATTAAATACTAGATACGACATTTTACCCAATAATCATTACCTCATAATTAGTACGATTATCTTCTTCCAGAATAGACCTCTTAGTCATCTTACAAGTGAAACATCCATTTGAAAACTCTAAATATTAGTCTGAAGTTTTCTTAGCACTTAAACCAAAACGATGTATAGTATTACTTTATCAAGATTATCGGGGCGCAAATCAACTTCGCTATGATGGCTAGATGTTCATCCATCGGTCTCCTTTATATGGCCACTGCAGTAAATATCACAAGGACCTACTCGTCTTAGTCCTTGTCCCGTCCATCGCATTTCTTGGACGGCGGTGACGTCAAGCGGCACCTGTCAATTTAAGGGACCATACATTTTAGGGAAATACCCTTAAATCGTTATTCTTAATACTTTCAAGGGTTATCAGCAAAATGGTGTCTCTCATCCGCGGCTGGTATTTCCTTTTAATTGGTAGGGTTTTTATGTGTCGGGTTCCAAACCACGCACCTTCAAACGAATGTTTTTTGGTTACTCAGAGGATACTTTGTCGAAGACCGTGAGTCGTGAGCTTCTTATTATTTTAATGCAGGTCTTTAAAAATATTGTCTAATATAAAATAAGTGTTTTTTTCTCTGTTTGTTTTGACATTTCCTTATTTTTAAAACAAAATTGGCAGTATAAATACATTGTTTTCAATAAGAGTGCTACGATTTAAAAAAAAAAAAAAATTAAACACTCCAAATAATTGTTAAAGAAATTCGAATGTTTTTTATTTAATGTGAAGTACAATCGATAAGGTTAAATTCTCAATTTTGCTGGAAAGAAATCGATGGACCCAATTTTCGAATACGTTTTGTACTAAATCAAGTCGTATGCCATGAATATTTACTTCAAAAGCGCCAAGAGCGTCTGGTTTATTGTTGAAAAGCAATGACTTCAAATAACCCAACAAGAAGTAGTCTAATGGTGTTAGGTCACAACTTCTTGTCGACCATTAAATTTCACAATTTATTGAAATAATTGGATTGGCAAAAATTTTCTCTCACCACTCAGATGAAGGTGAGCATCATGGGAGAAGATGATTTTCTTAAAATCTGACTTTTGTTGCTCTAGACGAACTTTATAAATCGTACGAAACTACGGCTATAAATATAAACTTTCGTTTAATTGTCGTGTTCAAGAACATGCTATGTATTGACTACTTAAACTATATTAGTTTAAAATCAGTTCACAACATATTATTTTAACATTATTATTTTATAATAGGTAGTACAATATGTTGGTTTATAACAAAGCTTCTGTATGTAAACTGTATAAATAAAGGGTGACTACATTGATTTATATCCGTAATTTAATATAAGAATTGGAATTGCCGCGAAAACTGGAAGAGTCTCAAGTGGAAACCCTAGTGGTGATAACACTTGCAAAAGACTTTTTCAAAAACTTATGATATTGCTAAGGCGTGGTCCATTCGAGGTTCTTTACTTTTTTAAAGAAGAAACATAGCAACTTCAAATTTAAAGGCGAATGTTTATTATTATTCAAAAGAACATTCTTTGGTATTTATTTTTTGAAGATTTTTTTCAAATGATGGCCGCGGTTACGTCTGAGATCGCCCATCCGTTAAGTTCAATTTTCGATGACTCGTTCAAGCATTTCGACTGGTACTTAGCGTTTGATATGCGGGATTGTTCGCATAGACAAGCAGGCTTTACATATCCCCATTGGAAAACGTCTAACGGTGTGATATCACACGATCTTAGTGCTCAATTGACTGGCTCAAAGAGTGAAATTATCTGCTCCCCGAAGAGTTTTCTCTCAAATCATCCATTGATGGATGCGATATGTGAGAAGTGGCACCGTCTTGTTGAAACCAAATACTGCCGATATAACGAGCTTCAATTTCAAGCACTAAATAATCGGTTATCATGGCGCGATAACAGTCGCCATTGACAGTTACCTTCTACCGGCATCATTTTTAATGAAATATGGACCGATGCTTCCACCGTCCACAAACTACATCAAACCACTTTTTTGGATGAAATGACAGCTTTTGAAACTCTTCAGGTTGCTTTTCGTCCCAAATGCGTCCCAAATTGCTTGTTACATGCCCATTGAGCCAGAAATTGACCAGATCTCTATAAAAAATTTAGTTCGAACACGTCGGATCTTCTTGGAACTTTTCAAGAATGTTAATGTCGCTTGGACAGGTCGAGCGGCTTCAGTTTTTGCATAAGCTGTATTTATACGTTTTCAATTTAAGATGTGGACGCAAAATGCGCCAAGTCGTTCCACAAATCAGTCCGAGTTACTGCGAACGGAACCGAATAGACTCTTCACGGGCTTGGTATTCTTCTTCTTCTTGATTGGCGTAGTCATCTATAGCCGAGTTAACAACCGCGCGCCAATCGTTTCTTCTTTTCGTTACGTGGCGCCAATTAGATATTCCAAGTGAAGACAGGCCCTTCTCCACTTGGTCCTTCCAACGGAGTGGAGGTCTTCCTCTTCCTCTGCTTCTCCCGGCGGGTACTGCGTCGAATACTTTCAGAGCTGGAGTGTTTTCGTCCATCCGGACAACATGACCTAGCCAGCGTAGCCGCTGTCTTTTA
>NW_017534852.1:2357953-2377791 GCF_001853355.1 Bactrocera latifrons
TCGGCCCCACCGCTTTGTTGTTCTTCAGGCGGGTAATTGCTATTCGAACTTCTTCCTGGTCGGGCAATRGAACGTCTGCTCCATCGTCGTCGATTGGGGCAACGGGTTCGCCATCTCCTGGCGTTGTGCGTTCACTGCCATTCAGCAGGCTGGAGAATTGTTCCCTCCATAATTTAAGTATGCTCTGGGCATCGGTGACTAGCTCATCTTTGAGGGTTCTACAAGAGTATGCTCCAGTCTTGGAACCTTCTGTAAGCCGCCGCATTTTTCGTAGAATTTTCGAGCATTACCCCTATCGGCTAGCCCATCAAGCTCTTCGTACTCACGCATTTCGGCCTTCGGACACGGCACTCCTCGTCGTACCACCTGTTCTTTCGGCTGCTGTCTGTTGTGATTGCAGCTTCTCGACGTCGAACCTTCCTTGTGTTTGATGGCGTGCGTTTTTTGCGTACACAGAGGCGCGTGCGAATCTTGGCTGCAACAAGATAGTGGTCCGAGTCGATGTTAGGACCTCGCAGTGCACGCACATCTAAAACACTGGAGACGTGTCTTCCGTCTATCACAACATGATCGATCTGGTTGGTGGTTTTTCGGTCCGGAGACAGCCAGGTAGCTTGATGTATCTTCTTATGCTGGAATCTAGTACTACAGATAACCATATTTCGGGCCCCAGCGAGTCGATCAGCCTCAACCCACTTGGGAATGTTTCCTCGTGGAGGCTGAATTTACTGACCGTAGTGCCAAAGATACCTTCTTTGCAGACCCTGGCGTTAAAGTCGCCAAGCACGATTTTGACATCGTGGCGGGCAGCTCTCATAAGTGCTTTCCAAGCACTCATAAAATTCATCTGTGGTCACGTCGTCATTCTCTTCCGTCGGTGGTATTCACTGGACAAAAATAACATGACAGCTTGGCACGACACACGCGTGATCTTCAAAAAGGGCTATTGAAAAAAGTACCTCTACTTGGATCACCCCTTACTTTCTTTATAAAACCTACTAGTTATTGCTTTTTCGCTGGTGTTTTTTCTTGTTATAATAGTTCTATACTTTTCAGTGTCTAAAATTGAATACAGATATTGATATTTGGTCACCCTGTTATTGCATTTTTTATTACATAAAACGTAATATTATTTGTTTATTGTACTTTTTTCATTAAATTAAATTTTTCGAACATTTCACCACAATTTTTTGAATGTTGGCAATTTCAACACACTAAAAACTATGAAAACACTTTCGTCGCTGCCGAATGTGGACAACAATATTTGGTTTCTACTGTAATTTTGTGGATACCAACAACAATATTTGTATGAACACAATTTCAATTACATCTTAACGTAATCGTGCTCGTAAACGTAAACGTACTATATCTTTGGCTAATCCAAAAAATATTTAAAAAACAATAACAAAAATCATATAAACTAAAAACAAACATCGTCATCGTTCGCAATCGTGTAATTGTACCGTAAATGTGGACTCACCGCACGGCAACGCCCTCAACTGCATACAATTGCACCGCACTGCATCGCATCGTATTGCATCGTAAAAACTTGTTTAACATCGTAACATGAACGCTAACAACAATATGTTGGTCTTATAATACTAAATAGTTGTTCACTTTAATGTAGAACTTAAGCGGCGTCCACAATCATGGGCCTCCACACCGGACATCGACGAAGCGGACGAACAGGCGAAAAAGGCCAACTCGCGTCCCAGTGGTCGGACGCAGGAAAACGATGTGGACGTGACTTTGAAGCTATCGGTACCTCCCCGACGGCATACAACGGCGCTGGATATAAAGGAGGTAATCGATGATCTGTTAGTTATAAAAAAATTTGAGTTCTCGAAATGGGCACTGCGCTTGAAGCTTGGAGAAATACTCCAGACGACACTTGGCGGATATTTCTAACAGTTTTCTCAATATGTCCATATTAGACAATATGTTCTAGAGCCAGCATAACCCATAGTAATTGTGGGAATAGCGCTCTGTAGCTATAGGCTTTCCCATTATCCGCTAACTTAGTTCGATATAAAGTTCTTCTTAAAACGTGTCTCAAAAACACAAATCTAGTTCATAGTTGGATTTTGACAGATGTGTTTACGTTGTAAAAACCATATCGGTGAAAACCGCGTCAGGTTAGATAAATAGGTTTCTCGCGAGGCCACGAAAAATCCCACTTGAGCAGCTAGAGCCACCTGTCCGTTGTAACGCCTAGAACTCCTAACTAAATACAAATAACAGACGCATAACGACTAAACGTCTAAGGCCTACCAAAAGTTTATTAAGGCGGCTTCGTAGACAGTTCCTATATAATCCTGGTCTTCCTCATTGTAACTTTGACAAGTTGAGTTCTCCAAAATATTTAGCCTCACCGATTGAGTGCCACTGGAAAAGTGGCCAGTTTGAACACCTATCATTGCATAACAGAGTTAAATGCGAGTGATCTAATGAGGATTCGCCTTTTCATTTGAGCTCCTTTAAGCAATAGGTATTATCTCTCTGGCTGTCATCCAAGTTCGAATAGCTCTACTCAAAAATAAAGTACTAAGCTTTCTTACCTTAAAACAACTTGTTATTACTCTGGGTCGCCTTGCCACTATTTACTTATTTACTAGGTAACCCACCTATGACGATCATATTCACCACAAGTTTTCTGCGTTTAGTTTTCTCCAGTATCTCAAATGTTCCACAATTTTTTCCTGCAAAATATTAAGATTGTTCTATACGTATATTTTTAATAAGTATGGTTGATATATAGGTAGAGGATTCCATATCAAAGACAGCATCCTCATCTTCTACATCATCACCTTCGCGTTCCAGTATTCCGGAGGATCTAATTATCCTTTCCACTGACAGCCTCGCCGAACGGGTACGTAAAATGAATTTGTTGAAGAAGCAACGCCAAAACTCCCGAGAATCCAGTCGAGAACGTTCCATACCCAAGAAGAGCGATGAGTAAGTTAACTAATAACAATGTGTGCATTTGCCGCCGCTGTGTAGATATTGAATGTGCTAGTGCTTCATGTTTGGTTTTGTCCACGCTTTTTGTTTGTCTTTCCCCCCAAAAAAATTTTCGTTACTAAAGTAGTGATAACAATTCATCCAGCGATACTGAGAGTAAAGCGCCACCTGATCGACCAGAACGCAGCAAATCCACCACATCCATGGCAGAAGCTGCCGCCAAACGCAATTCGCTGCCTCCGAAGAAGGCTACAACCTCCAGCACAGCATCCACACCTTCCTCCACTTCAACAACAAGTTCCACGACAAGCGCCGGTATCACACCGAAATCAGTGAGTACAGCGTCGTCGACAACAAATGGCGCGCGTACAAATTCCACAAGTTCAACAGCTAAGTCGTCTACAAGTACTTCTACAACGACCGCATCAAGGCAACAAAAGGAAGAAGCAAGACGGTTGAAATCTGCCGAAGATGTGGAATTCATGCTGAAAATTAAAGATACCAAGTATGCGCATAAAAGACAAACGCACGATAATAGTTCCCTTACGACGGAAACGACAGAAACCACTTTGGTGGGTCCGAACGATAGAGAGCTGCATGATGAGCTCAAACGGTTGCACACCGACTACGAGGCGATGAAATTACGTGCAGAGCGCGCCGAACGCGAAAAAAGCGATATTTTGTTGCGTCGGCTCGCCTCAATGGACACCGCTTCGAATCGGACTGCAGCCTCCGAGGCTTTAGCGTTGCAGCAAAAGGTAAACGAGATGAAAGACCAATTGGAAAAAGTAAACGAGGAGAAACGTAAGCTAAATATACGCATGAAAGAAATCGAAAACAATCCGAAAGGTGGCGAGTATGAGTTAAAACGTAAACTACAGGCGGCCGAACAGCTGTGCGAAGAGCTGATGGAGGAGAACCAGGATGCAAAGAAGGAGATCATCAATTTGCAGGCCGAAATGGATGAGTTGCAAGACACCTATCGCGATGATGAGGTAAAGGCGAAAACAAATCTACAAAAGGAGCTGGAAAAGATGACAAAAAATTGCCGAATACTCAATTTCAAACTTAAGAAATACGAACGTAAGGTTGAGATAATGGAACAGGAGAAACAAAACAACTACAATACAGATTTATTGGCCAAGGTCAATAAGCTGGAGGAAGAGCTGCGTTTTGCAAACGAATTAACACGTAAATTACAAGTAAGTGTTTGGAAAAGCCGATTTACATATACATATTTGAATTTCTCAATATGGCTATTTTCATATTAGGTTGAAGCTGACGAGCTACGTAATCCGGGCAAAAGAAAGACGCCTATGTTAGGCATTATTGGCAAGTCTACATCGGCGGATGCAAGTCCACAGCCACCACTACAATTAATGCGCGACTTGCAGGACTCTGTGGAACGTGAATCGGATTTGAAGGATCAGCTGAAATTTGCTGAGGAAGAGGTAAGGTTTCTTATGATATCTTAGAATTTATTAAGAAAATCTCCATTGTTGATAAGCGTCAAAAGTTGCTTGTGAAATTGAATGCGAACGTTGGCATAAACGTTGGTACACAGACCTTGGAATTTCCCGAAATTTTGTGCTTTCCGCGTGCCACACAAACGCGTCGACTGTCTTATGTGGATGCTAGCGTTGAAACACAACCACTGCTTACCAACGATGCGGCCACGGCAGTGCTCGTGGAGACATGTGACAGCTTTACACAAATGGCCAAAACGAAAAGTGCCGAAGTCGACACACAAACACAAACACAAACCACTGGAACACAAGAAGTTTCCACAGAAACTGTTAATAATATTTGCGATGCTTCCACTGAGACCGATCGTATTGAAGTATTTCACGTCGGCACTGAGATTGGGAGTAGAAAACTTTCGATTGATGCTCAAATTGCTGCAGAAAACCAGAAATCTTTTTGTGACCGTGAATGTTCACCATTTGCAATGGTGTTTGCCGCAGTGGCGCCTAGGGCAACATCTGCATTACTCTTTCCTACTGCAATGTCGCAAGCGCTCATGTCGGGCGCTAGTGCAGGTATCTTCCAAGAATTTGTCAAAAATAATGTTTTTTATGTAGCCTTTGGAACTGACAAATTGTTTGTGCGTAATCGTTTCTACTAAATCTATTTCTCGTGAAGCTTTTATATTGAAGCAGAGTTTTATTGGAATTTCATGGCAACTGAATAGGATAATCTGATTTAATACATCTTTATTATTCTTTGCTATAAATAAGCTAGAAAACATATTCGAAATGTGGACCAAATTAAAGTTAGGTTAGATGGAATTATATCCTCTTCCCTTGCTTAGGACAAATCTAGGAATTTGTGTGAGATGTCAAAATCGTTCCAATGTCCATAACGCTCAGCAAAAAAGTCAGGTATTGAATAATGTTTATTTTTATTCAAATATACTTCTTAAATATTAAATAAAGTGTGACACACATGTTTTAAAAGGTGAAGCAAGCTCGAACTTATTTTGGTATCGTTCGACTAAAACGTTTGGAACGGTGTCTTATGAATTAGGCCGAATTATATAAAAGATCTTATGATACAAGTTAACTGTTTTTAAGAAAAGAGTGCAAAAAGAACATTAGAACTGAAGGTGCTTCTTTTAAAGGGTAAGAGAGTAATAATAATTTAGATATATTTATTTTCTTCAGCCAGATCCATCAAAATTCGGATCGCCTTTCGGTCCAAGCATGGTTGTAAGGTCATTTCGTGGTATATTGGTAATTTTTTTGATCTGAGTCAAATACATGATCAAATACAAGGTAGCGCTCTATATGAAGAGTAAGCTAATTTTGTTTCATAACAAAATTCAGTTTCATCAAACCTTTGGTTGGATACTTTATCTAGAAGATGGTAGTTCTACCGTATTGTGTGAAAGATCAACAACTGAACAGTGAACCTTATCAGTGTGGCTTTAGGCTCGGAAAATCAACCAGATATTCACCATGTGCCAAATCTTGGAAAAGACCCCTGAGAAGAGAATCGACACACGTCACTCCTCTATTGACAGCACAAAAAGGAGCTGCCTTTATGTCGCGATGTCTGAATTTAGTATCCCCGCACAACCAATACGTCTGTGTAAATTGACGTTGAACAATAAAAAAAAAGCTCCGTCTGGATCGGGAAAGACCTCTCCGAGCCGTTCGATACCAAACGAGGTTTCAGATAATGCAATTGCCTTTCGTGCGACTTCTTCATTCTGTTCTTAGAGAAAATAATTCGAGCTGCAGAACTTAATCGAGAAGATACAATGTTCTATAAGAGTATACAGCTGCTGTTGTATGCCGATGATACTGATATCAGTATAGTTAGTTCTGTTTTCTCTATACTGGACAAGGAAGCAAAACAAATGAATCTGGCAGTGAACGAGGGCAAGACGAAATATCTCCTCTCATCAAAAAAACTGTCGTCGCACTCGCTCCCACATTTCTGTTGAAAGTCATAACTTCAAAGTCGTATATAATTTCGTCTATCTTGGAACCACCACCAACAATGTCAGTATGGAAATCCAACGCAGGATAACTCTTGACAATAGGTGCTACTTCGGATTGAGTAGGCAATTGAGAAGCAAAGTCCTCTCTCGACGAACAAAAACTTAACTCTATAAGTCACTCATTATTCCCAACCTGCTATATGATGCAGAGGTATGGACGATGAGAGCATGTGATGAGTCGACCTTAGGATTTTTCGAAAGAAAGGTTCTGCAAAAGCTGTATGGTTCTTTGCGCGTTGGCCTCGGCAAATGACGCATTTGAAGGAACCATACGACGATATTGACATAGTTCAGCGAATCAAGAGACAGCGGCTGCGGTGGCTAGGTTATGTCGTACGTATGGACGAAAACACTCCAGCTCAGAAAGTTTTCGATGAAATACGCGCCGGGGAAAGCGGAGGAAGAGGAAGACTTCCACTCCGTTAGAAAGACCAGGTGGAAAAGGACCTGGGTTCGCTTGGCATTGTCAATCTGCGAAACGTTGCGAAAAGAAGAAACGATTGAAGCACTGTTGTTAACTCGGMTATAATTCCGTAAAGAAGAAGAAGATGGTAGTCTCGTGCGCCACACATCGATCCTCAACAATGTAGTGTCATCACGTAGTTCATAAAATGTAGTCAGGAAGCCAAAGCTTGAAGCGAATAAGTACTCAGGCCCCACTATAGATATCTCTTCCAGTGCTCATACCGTGGTGATCCCAAATGTTTGAAGCATAACCTTGGCAATGTGGGAAAAATGTACAAAAAATGCGTCTTTGTTTCTTTGGTGCCATGATCTATTAGGCATGTGTTGTTTTGCACAGAACTTTTGCAGTCTTGCATCCCGATAGAACTTTCCATGGAATTTTAACTTACAACTTAAAGAGTATGCATGGCCGCACCACTCTTGGCAGTCTCGTTCAACATATTATGCCTTTATAACTTGGCAAACCTTGTAAAAGTGAAGTTGTTTGTTCCTGTTGGCACTCTCCACTCTGCTCTCCTTCCCAAGACACTTCCTGCCGATTTGCGAAACAAGGTTATAACCCTCATTACTGTTGGCTGACTATGTAGATGTTTCCATTCCAAAGAATTTAGTGCGATCCATGAGAGATAGTTGTGGCAGGAAAGAAGTTAAGCTTATATCCCTAAATTGCTTAGGGTTGGGAGTGAAGACTACACTGCGCTAAGGCACATGTTGTGGCACATAACTGAGGCATCTCCCAAAAAATCGCATTGACAAAAAAAGCGTCTTTCGCAACATGGCTGGAATGATTCCATCCTTACAGGGAGAGTTGTATGGCCGGATTGCCCATACTATTTTTTACTTATATAAAAAAAAAAATTTAAGCCTTTTAATTTACAAATATTTGCACGATTGAATTGAACTCTGTTAATGTTATACTAATTATTTGTCCTAATTCTACAATTGCAGGCTGAAAATTTGAGGAAAAAGGTTGCCCGCTACGAGGATGAGAATGATTCGCTAATGATGCAGTTGAAAAAAATGGCAACACGCTCCAGAAGTACGAATATATATACATATATATACATGAGTTGGAAAACAAAATTTTGTATTTTTGTCATATTAATCAAATTATTTTTAAAACCCTGTAAAATTATGATCACGTTATATTTGGGCACATTACCCTTACGAAGAACACAGTTTGCATTATATAAATTTCAATTCTTACAAAATTTACCAATTTGAACCAAACTAACCGAAATTCGATGTATAACTTGCTTCTTACCGTCAAGTACTTGCCATTTTTTACAGCTGCTCATCACCAGAAACTAATACATACTTAAATTGACTAATCATAATACGCTTAGAAAAAATTTATTTCATTTATACCCATCATTTCGAAGCTTTGCATGATGAAGTTACTTGACTGCGTTAAAAATATATTATTTCTGCATGGATTTAACACATTTCCAACTTTAATTTTATAGCTACACGTAAGCTGAGCCCGATACCACATCGTCTGATGCCTGAATCGGCGGCTGAACGTGACGAAGGTATTTCCGATGAGGACGATCCCGCCGAGTTACGTATACTTTTGGAACTGAACGAGCAAGAGGCGGCTATACTGCGTCAGCGTGTTGACGATTTGGAGAAAGAAAATCGTGAAACTAAAAAGCATGTCAGAGAGCTGCAGGAGAAAGTACATCAAGCTGAGACGGGAGACAAGAAGTCTTCTTTGCTCTCGTTTAACCCGGCACCAACAAATGCCGCAGATAAGAAACTTAAAGCACTCACTGAGGAGCTAATGCAGCTACGTAAATCACTTTCCGATAAGGATCGTACAATCGAACGCTTGCAGTCGGAGATTGCGGCTAAAACCGGCTCTGCGCTGCCACAAGATGTCAATATAGATGCGAAGCGTCAACTGAAATTGGTCGAACAAGAAGCGTCGGTGTTGCGCACGAAAATCTCGACATTGGAAAGTGAAAATGAGAAGTTGCTGAAAGATAATAAACGCATGCAATTGCAGGCCTTACGCAAGAGTACGTCGCTGGATAAAAATGGCGCGAATGGGGAGGAACTTACAAAATTGAAGGAATCGCTTGAAAAGATGGAGCGTGAACGCAATGAGTTAGATGCCAAATTGAAAGTTATATTACAGGAAGCTGAAGAGAAACTGCCCATTCGAGCGCCCAAACGTGTAACAGATTTGACGCCAAAGAATCACTTGAAGAAATGGATCGAAGAGTTGGAGGATGAAATACGCGAAATGCGTGCAATAGTATTGAATAGTGGAGGCGATAAAGTGAAGACGCTTGAGACTGAAAAGGCGAGTCTGGAGGAGCAGTTGCAGAAAGCGAAACAGCGTTTGTCCATAGCTGAGGGCGATATTGGTGAGTTCAGCAAATCTAACTGTCATAAAAGAGAATGCGGGGTGTGATAAAAAAAAACGAAAAAAAAAATTTATTCATTCATCTACATTAAATTTGTCGCGTTCAAAGTAGTCCCCATTCAATATTTTGCACTTATGCCAGGTCTTCTTCCAATTGTCGAAGCACTTCTCAACCTCGATTTTTGGGATAGCGTTTAGTTTATTCAGCGATTTTCTTTTATCTTGTAAATCGACGGCATTTCAAAGCCCTTTTTGACGCCAGAGTGGTTCTGTAACTAGCTCAATATATACTGTATGCAATGGAAGTCTTACATCCACTAGCTCTAGTGCTCTTTTTGGATATTTAGTTGTCACTACTGTTTCTAAAATATCTTTAACTTATTAAGGTTATGAAGATTGTCGATACTTTTAGTGTGCTTTATAGGCAGTGAGAATCGTTGGACCGTATTTTTTTTCAGAAATGAAGCCGGCCATAATGTTATAGTAAATGTGGAATACTATAGAGCCATGATTACCGTACCTAAATCGTAAGATGTTGATGTGAAGGAATTTTGGTTCCATCAAGACGCGCTACATGCCATATAGCCAACGAAATTATCAATCTATTGAAGCAGTCTTTTGGTGTGCGCATTACCTCTGGACTATTTTTTTTAGAGTTATGTGTAGTCGCTTGCTTACGTAGATAACTTCAAGACGATTGACGCCTTGGAAGGGAATATTCGTTAGAGTAGTTGAAAATAGTGCCTCTCATGCCCGAAATCATTTTTTTTAACACAATGTTGGAAAGTACGGTTTTGCAACGACTCTGTAATAGTTGGGATCTACCCAAGAATACTCTTAGCAGAAACAGATGGTTCGAAACAATGGTTACTGAATGTAATAGTTGAAAATTTATCATTTAACAAAACGCCGGAATAAATTCCGGGAAACTTCGAACTTCACTTTAATCATCCGGAATCTAACCGGTAGCATTTAATTTTGTTTTGTAAGCTAAAACTAGTTTTCTTAAGAGTGAAATTTTATTTCCACGGTGGATTGTATATTTTTAATGTATTTAATTTGCAAAAAAAAATATCTAAAATCCTAAATCTATATTTATTTTTTTTTACAACAGATCGCTTAAAAACACTGACAAGTTCCTCACCGAAACTCAGTGAGCTGGAGCAAAAATTAAAGAAGTCTGATGATGAAGCTAAGAAACACAGTGCTAAAGTCAAAGAGCTGGAAGATAAGATTAAAAAACAGGATAGCCAGGTAATCGGTTATAAATAAACACTTACACAATTCTAAAATATATTTCCTACATATAGATTAAAAAAATTGAAGCAGCAAAGGCAGCGCTGGAAACGCAGACTAAACTTGACAAAGAAAAGCACACTACGCTGGAGAAGGACTACGAAAAAGAGCGTAAAGAGCGCGAGAAACTCGAGTCTAAACTTGCACAATTGGATGCCGATCTTGCCAGCGCCAAAAAGTCAGCGGAAAAAACTAAAACAACACTTGAGAAGGAAGTAAAGGAGCTCAAATCTAAATCCTCAAAATCCGATTCCAAACAGGTGCAAGAACTTAAAAAGCAAATTGAAGAACTGCATAAACAAGTAGCTGATGAAAATAAACGCTACAATGATTTGAATACACATTGGGAAAAATTATCAGAAGAAACGATATTAATGCGCGCCCAACTAACCACGGAGAAGGACAATATGCAAGTGGAGTTGAATTCGCTACAACAAAAACTCAATGAAATGGATGAAATAAGTTCAGAGCGTACAGAACTGGCGAGAAAACTGGGCGAAATGAAGCGCAAACTGCAAGAAGCCGAGGCGAAACAGATTAAAAACGGCGCTTCTGAATATGAAAAGACAATGCTGAAGAATAAATTGGCAGAGAAGGAGCAAGAATATGATCGTTTGCGCCGAGAAAACGAGATGAATATAGATTTAGTATTTCAGTTACGTAAGGAAAATGATGATTTAAGTAGTAAATTAAATGATTTTAGTCGTATTGAGCAAGCGCAGTATTCGATTAATGAGCACAGTAGTAGCTTGCAAGCCGAAATTAAAACGCTGAAAACGAAGTGAGCAGATAGAATTAGTCAAGCTACGATATTTATTAAAATATTTGTTTTCCAGGCTACAGAACTCGGAATTACAGCTCAAATCCGAGGTGGCGTCTACACGTCTGCGTTACGAGCAACAAGTCAAGAATTTGAGTGCCGAACTGACTTCCATGCAGGTGAGTTAGTTTAGGTTCTGAAGTATCATCATTTTAGGAAGGAAGTCGTATTTTAATTTTAACAATAATAACAATTAAATTGTTGAATTCACTAAGGCTCTCATCGTTTATGTTGTAAGATTCCACTAAGTGCCGTTTTATACAATATTAAGATTTGCTTAAACTGATTCTTCTGTTACACCTAAAAAAACATACACATATACATACATCGTTACAAATCGATAAAGCGTTTTGATCATCACGAATGGTCGTCGATTAACCCTAACTAACCCTAGAACGCAAAACATAAATGGATATCCAATTCATTCCAACCCATTCCCATGTGAGCAGAGCAAGGGTGTCCCTTATCTTTAGCTCATCGGCGACCACACACCCAAACAAGTCGGATCATGAAGTTGCTTGATGCTATTTCTAGTGACGACAGACACTCCCTGACTAGTTTCGAGTACAGAGTTAGCGAACTCAGCGCTAGAATTGCCGCTCTGCTGTCATTGTGAGTCCTCACCTCCCTGGAAGGGACTGCACTGCGTAGCAGTACGACTACCGCCAGCTTAATAGTCGTCACTTTTGCTTGAAAACCTTTACAGAAAACTATCTTTCCAACATTCCCTCCTAGCTCTGACCCATCCATGAACCCACTGCACCTATTCTCCAGCGACTTCTCCCCATCCACTTATAATTTATCGTTATGTGAGCAAAGAAAAACCCCCACGAGTGGCCCTTGCAATGTAGTGATCCAATTTTCAAGAATGCAGTTGAAGGAGGAGAGTCCTTGTCCGGGCCATTTTATATACTTGAGCCTTATATCGTACTTCGTAGCAAAATACCTGCCGGCTATGTTCATGGGTGCTATATTTAAAATGGGAATAATGTCCTCAACCCTAAGTTAAGTTTGAAACATACATATATCCGTAGAAAAGAATATTCAGAGATTTTTTGGAGTATGTTTATATCAATGTATTTCTAATCATTTGTAAAAACAACTGGATAAATCCGGATGAACATTGTCCAATCTCATTTTACTTTATCTCAATGGGACCTTCCAAAAATTTATCTATGCTGTGTTTCATTTGGTTAAATGCACTAATACCATTTCGGTGTCATATATTCTAACGAACCTATATCGTTATTGTATTATTTATTTTCATTCAGCGCCAATGTGAGAAGTTTAAAAAGGATCGCGATGCCTTCAAACAAATGTTGGAATCCGCACAGAAAAAAATTGGTGAACTGAAATCGAACACAGGCCGTCAGAGTCGCAGTTCWATGCATAGCAGTGATGATGATGATAAGAGTAAAATTGCCTATCTTGAACAACAGGTTTGCTATTACATTTACTTACTTCAACCAATAACACAACTCAATTTTAATATTGAACCTTGCTAGATCGGCTGCCTAGAGGATCAGTTAGTTGAAGCACGTCTCGAGGTGAGTAAAGTAAAGACAGAGCTTGTGTCGGAGCGCAGTGCAAATGAAATAAAAATATCCGAGATGCAATCCAAACTTAATGAATTCGAGGAAGAGCGTGTCATCGGCTCGGGACGTACAAAAATACCAGGTATGAAAACGAAATTAGAACTCTCATGGCAAAAGGAGCGTGAAGATCAACAGCGACTGCTGCAAGAAACTTCAACTTTAGCACGTGATTTACGGCAAACGCTTTTCGAAGTTGAACGTGAACGGGATAAGGAGCGACTGGAATCAAAACGACGTTTAGATCAATTAAAACGCTCAACCGAAGAGGAGATGGAGGAGGGACGACGAAAGATCGCCGAGTTACAATGTGACTTGTTGGAATTGCGCGATGTACACGCTAAATTGCGCACATCCAATGAAAAACTGCGACGCGAGCGTGAGCGTTACGAGAAGGAATTGGTAAAACGGCGTATGGAACAAGATGGTGGTGAGCGTAAAGTAGGCGCATTGCTGCAAACTGTCGATGAATTAGTGAAAATAGCGCCAGATTTGAAAATGGTAACAACAAGTAGTCGCTCCACATCGAGCAGTGGCAACACATTGCGACCGGATGCAGCGGGTACTACGCGGCAACGTAGTCGCAGTCCATCGCCCAGTAGCGCGCTCAATAACTCACAAATAACTAATGTGCTGGCGCGTTTGGCTGAGGCATCTGAGGAGTTGCGCAAATTCCAGCGTCTTAATGAAGATGAAAACGAGCGAACGCGCGTGAGGCGTAGCAATTTGCGGCGTGCCGCATCGCAGGAAAACGATCCACATGGCAGTCAAAGTTCGGTAGCAAGCGCTGCAGGTTCCACGCGCACTGGTTCCAAGCTGTCGCGCTCATCAGGGCATAATGGTAGCTTAATAAGGAAGAGTCTGTCGCTGGATCATTCAATACAGAAGGATCAGGTTGTTATGCTGTTGCATTGTAATCGTTTTATTTTTTTTAATGCGACTTTATCTCTATAACAGAATATTTGGCGTCAAGATGACGGCAGCGTCTCATCAGTGCAGTCCATTGATTCCGAACTGGGTGGCATGGTACGTGATAGCAGCTTCGATTCACGTCTGGACTCACGTTTATCCGGTGGCTCTACACAGAGTGACATACCGCGCGGTCCGCGTAAGAAAAAGAAAAGCTTAATGGGCAAACTGCGTAGTCTAACAAAGAGTAGTCGTAATTCCGAGAGTGAAGTGTCGGTAAGTTTGCCGTCATCTGCTGCTTTTATGTACTCTACCCTACTAAGACGTATATACTTCATCATTTGATAGATTCAGGGATCTGACTCTGATATTAGTGTTGCCAGTGATATGCGCGCCAGCAAAAAAGATTTACGTGGTCGTTTATCAGGTATGTTTAAGCGCGCGGGTTCAACATCACGAAGTGAGAGCACCGAACGCATGGCAGCCGAAAATCGTCCGGTGGCGGTAATAGTAGTTGGAGATGAGAATGGTCCACAGCCGCGTGATCCACCGCCAGCGAATGCTGCCACAGCTAAGCCAATTCGTGCTGCGGTGAGTTTCGGAGATTTTATTGTCATTTGATCTTAGCTGATACGCTCGAGTGTTTTTTTTTTCAGATAAAACCACCGACGCCCACAACGCCGCTGACTAAACGACGTGCCGCCAAGTAGTTGCGCCATTTTCTATATATTGTATTAGAAACTCGTTCCATGCCACGGTATTTCTTGTCCTACTTCCATACATATTCTTACACATACATAGTACATGCATACATGAAATGCTTTCATTATTTGATATGTTAGTAGAGAGAGTGCTTCTTTTTTGCTGCGTATAAGAGTCGGTAACCAACACGCCGGACAAGCGGATATAACCCAATTTTTAATGGTTAAAGGGCTTGCCGTATAGTGTCCGACTCATTTTTAAAATATTATAAAATAAAAAAAAAAGTTTCTATTAATTTTATTTATTACAAATATTCATTTTCTCAATGTATCATAATGTTTATGTCATATTACAAAATCATTATATTAGCCAATATGAATCCATAATATTACTGCATTTTTATTTTAATCATAAGCCTTATATAACAAGTTTGGTTTCAACCCCTTGAATGCCCTACATACATACTTGTAGTATGTATCAAAAAAAAAAAAAAATCTTTTTTTTGGGTGATATAAAAATAATCTAATTTTTATCAAACAAAAGGTTAGATGGACAATACCGATGAAATAATTTACCTATTGCACGATGGCTTTAAATGTGAAGCAGTTTTTTAAACTTAATAACTAAAAGTGTGTCTCGGATTATGAGGCGCTAAATCGATTAACTAGCAATTTCACAAATTTTCTTGGCGATAGGTTGCATTTGTTGGGGCACATTACCGGTTTCCTAGCACACAGTTGAATATGTTTCAGATCTTTTATAAGTTTGGTTGACGCCTGAACACAATGTAAACCATTGAACAGCGAACGATAGTTTCCACTGTAAATCCAAGCAAATGCACAATCGCACACGACCGGATTGCCTGTCGATTTGATTTCGCGCGCACAATCGTTAGTTGTACTGGAGAAGTCATGTAAAGCAAAGATGTTTTTAATCAAATTGTGCTCTAGGTTTATTTCAAAATGGCAAGTAATGTGCGATGCTACAAGCCAATCCAAAGTGAATTCGCGCAAACGATTGCCACTTAAATTGATTACTGTTATGTTAAGCTCGCTACCTTTGTACTTTTCTGGTTGCAACTTTGCGATATAATTAAAACAAACGGCTAAAGTCAAATTTATGCCTATATTGCTGTATTGAAAAATTTTCAGTGGCCTTGGCGTTGTAGTGACGGTAGTCTCAGTGCGCCAAATAGTTTGCAATCGGTTCTGACTTAAGTCTAGCCTACGGAGATTATGCAGCGGTTTCGAAATTGAAAATTAAAAGTACTTGGTTTTGCAGCAAAGTCAGTGCTATAGATTAATGTTGCTTTATCCAGCTCATTCATATTTATTAGAATTTCCCGCACAATGCCGTTCATATAGATTTTGGGCCTAAAATTGCTGCAAACTTCCATTACTGAATAGCGGGTTTTAAGTAAAGTTGACTGAAATTTGCGCTCGAGTAAAAAATTTATTTCTGTTTCTTCAACACAAGTTACAAACAGTTCCCGGAATCTTGAAGAAAAGTAGATTTCAATATTATAGACTCCGCCGGTAACAATACTATATAGTGTGCCATTGCCATAACAAATACAAACATTCTTCTCATCACTATTGCAATCGGGGAGCCAAGTGACTGGTTCAACAGTAGTGTTGGTTAACTCCATTTCGGTAGTGTGCGCCAACAGGAATTTCGGGTTTGTGATCAGTTGAATTAGTATGTAGGCGAGTATTATGTACATTTTGCGTACTTTCAGTTTATTTAAATTTAATAATTTCCTGTTATCGAGCTTCCAGACCAACTCACTTACACTTACTGAAATACTAAAATATAATATCGAATTGGTAGGCTTTAAGAAATTTAAATCCTAATTAAATTCCTTATCAAGAAAAATATTTGTGGAAACCGCAATCTCTCAAAACACTCGCCTCAGTTAATATGGTTTGTTTGTTGCTCTAGTAATAGAAAAAAACCCAACGTTAAATGTAATAAATTGTGGTTAAACACTTTTTAGAAATCACTCATATGCGCTGTGAACTATATAATTGGTGACTTAAGATACATAAAATACATGATATTGGATTTTTATTCACGGTAGTACACTGAATAAAATATAGTAAGACTTTGTTCATAATTTTAAAATTCTTAATTAATTTTTCAAAACCTATGTCGTTCCCCGTAAAGCAATGTGCCTTAGCCCAATAGAACCAGTTGCTACAGAGTACTAAAGTTTTGTGTACCAAATGGTTGCATGTACATATTACCTAAAACTGAAAGAGATGGAGGGGTTATACATATATAAACGATCAGAATGACGAGAAAGTGGAAATCCGGTTGACTGTCTGTCTGTCAGTCCGTTCGTCCATGAGATATATTGATGACAAAAACATTACGAGTTTATAGATGAGCGTAATCGGACCTCTGCCACGCCTGCAATTCAACCGATTTCGGGAAAATTTAGTACGTGACATCGCTTTCGTATTCTTATGTGACTTGTGTAATAAGCAGATATCATAGATATATCAACTGTCATATTTTCTAAGGCCTACTTACCTACCTACACATACTTTGAAAACCTCACTGAGCTCAGACAGCTTGACTTAGCCGGAATGCTAATGCAAATGTTGGACGCAAATATCTTTGCAGGGATAACGGAATTGAATTATCTGAATTTGAGCCGTAATGAAGTCAGGGAGTTGCCCGAAAACTACCTGTTGACTTTGGAACGTACCTTGTACATATGTATATTAATTTTTGTTTCTTTGGAAAATCTACCCCCCGTTACCGCAAGCAATCAGGGGCCAAATGAGAACTGTTTCAACAGTAGATTTGATAAATTAAATTTCGCTAATTACTGAAATTTAAAACACAGTATCGAATTGGTAGCCTTTAAGAAACTTAAATCGTATTTTTATATCAAAAAAATATTTGTGAAAACCACAAACTCTCTTAGCACTCGCCTTTGTGTGATAATTTGTTTGTTGTTTTAGTAATAAACGAAAACAAACTTTTTCCTAAAGAATTTATTCTTCCGCTGGCTGACTAAATCTTTAGCAACGTCACTGAAATTCGAAAGTGAAGTGATAGTGACGTAGTGTATCACAACAAATTCGAATATTTGTATTTCAAAACTTTTTAAAAAGTTGCAGTGTTTGTGTTAAAGCTGCATTAACCTCCGTCGCTAAGTCGCTAAAAATTAAGATCTAGTTTTATATTATTTGAATGATTTTTACATAATACAAGTATTTAAGATATAAAGCAAGAATGCCCAAAATTTTTCTAGCAAACGTTGTTTTGTCATAAATGTTATTTTTAGAAAATATATATTTAAAACTCAAACCATATTCCTGTATGGTGTAGTGAGAGTATATAACTTTTTGTAGACTGATTAAATCAGATCGCCGGATCAATCAGGGTTTGCTATCGTATTTCGTATTAAAGCGGAATGCTGAGACGATAAGTTTGTATGACAGCCATTCATAGTCTTAGTAGACCGATTTCGGAGGTTGGAACAAATGAGCAGCGCTTTGGGGAAGTAAGCAAAATTTCTTCTAAGATTATGAAAACTCATTAGCAAGCAGTGAATTAAGTTTGTTGTATGCGGTTATCACGGGCATCACGTAAACTTTAGTGAACTCGAACCCTTCTTGAGATTGTTAGAAGCACTCACATAAATCACATCAGTTTGAAAATTAAGGTTGAACTAGATAACATACTGAAAAATGCAAGTTTCCTTTTTACTATAATAATTAAATCCAAGGATCAAAGAGAAAACATTAGTTCAACAAATCGAACACTCACTTAAAAAAAAATATCCATACACAATACATTTTGAGTAGTTTTTTTTAAAAACAATTAAGTCATGACACCATCGATTTTTCTTACTTATTTTTTCAACTTAACTGTAAATAGAATGAATTAAGAAACAGGAAAGTCTTTTAATTAACTGATTGCAGAAAACTGGTAAAACCTCGTAATTCCAGGAGGCTCCAAATGGTTAACGATACCATTCTGCCAAGTATAGGACATAAGTTTTATACTCTTGCAACCTGTTGCACAGTATTACTTATATGCACGTGAGTGTCAAAAATTAGTAAACAGTAATTCTATCAATATTAAAGTGTTTATTACAACGCAGTTTTTAATACAATAATAAAAAGTTTTGTTATCGAATCCAAGGCTTCTTTAAATGAGTTAAGCATCCACCCATTCTACCCGAGAAAAACTGGCGCACCCTAGCAAGACACAGCTAATATACCACAGCCAATGACATCACAACAATACACAACACCTACACATCTAAACACAGCCAAAAATAATACACTAAAACTACTCTCGATTTTTCGCGTCAAAAGAAAGTAAACAGAGTTCTGTAAAGTTAAAATTTATGTACATAAACTAAATTAATATTCATTCTCGTATTTTGTCTACTTTTTTTTGGGACTTCAGGACCTCACATACTCTTCTGGGCATGTATTCTGCAACATTTTTTTGTAAATTTTGGGGAGATTTTGCTCCATTCTTCAATCAAACCCTTGCTTGAAATGTCCTTCTGCCTGATTTTTCGGCCAAGGCGCTCTCACAGATGCTCGATATGATTAATGCCTGGGATCTGTGGAGGGTTATCCAGAGTTTGGGTGTTCGATATAACAGTCACTCACTAACAATTTTGGATTTGTCAGTAGGATCGTTGTCCTGCTGGAAGATCAAGTTTCCTGATAGTTCTAATTTTTCAATGCTTTAAGCAACGTTATTTTTTAAAACGTTGGAATCACCCAATTTGTTAATCGTGGACTCAATTAAAACTAAATTCCCAACATCAGATGCTGCTCTACAGTCCCACACCATAACCGATCGTCCATCGTGCTTAACGATGTTGCTAATACACTTATCATTTAAAGCTTTTTTTTTTTGGATCGTCAAGTTTTGGGATGTTTTTTCGATTCAAATATTTTAAATTTGCTTTCGTTCGTATAAAAAATATTTTCTCAGAAGTTTTCAGACTGATTTGTATAATTTTTGGCAAATTTTATCTGTTGATTCGCCTTTGATGTATAGGGCATTTGGCGTGTACTGGCACTTTCTGGTTTACCGGATGTCTCCACCAAATCTTTTGATTTTTGAACAGCGTTTCAAGCTGGATTCCTCTTTTTCGCAAAAATTCCTCTATCCATGCATATGGATATTTTCTTTTTTAAATTTATTAAGCTAATAAGTAATATTATATATATGTAT
>NW_017534852.1:2377867-2389385 GCF_001853355.1 Bactrocera latifrons
ATATCGAAAACTCATATTTTAAATATAATAATACAAATGTACATATGTATCTATGTATATCGTCACCTAAAATACAACGCAGAAAGGAGTACTTCAGTCAGCCCGGGTATTCGCTCGGCCAGGGTTATTTTTTTAAAGTGCGGCCGAAGGCCGCTAACGCAGAAGGAGAAGGATAGTATAAAATTGTAATATGTATCTATGTATGTTTATAAAAATGTTACATTACAATCATATACATGTTATAATATTATCACACGATTTTACTTATCTGTGTTTATTTAATATAAAACACGTACAGATATTATTCACATATTCATATATGTATGTATATGGAAAAGTGTTCACATATTCAATCTTAGCTTGAAAAATCTTTATAGTTTTTTTATAGTTAATAAAAAAAAAAGAATCACTCGAAAGTACAAACAAAGAAAACGCTGAAACGCTGGTTTTCCTCATAATTATGAGCACTCTAAACTTTTCAGCCATAAATTTCATAAGTGATTTCTAAATTACTCAATTTAGCTGAAAAATTACAAAACAAAAGTAAAATGTGAGCTTTTTACAATGCTTACAGTGTATATTTAAATATACAGAGTAAAACACGTGAAAAATGTAGTGAAACATAGAGAAATACTATGTGTTCTTAGTGCAAATTTTTTAACTTTTAAACGTGAATATTTTAAAAAATATTAGTTATTTATATATTATTTTTGGATATCCCACCCCTGGAGAAGCTCTCCTATCCGCACATACCCCATTTATACGGAAATTCGGTTTTTTACCCCTCCGCCAAAGTAATCGGAATCGTGCTGTATGTACATATATGCATATATGTATATAAGCAGTTATAGTGGAATAAAAAGAACATACAGCACATGAACATTCAAAATTTAATAAATTAAAAAAAGAAATATGTAAGTGAAGTGGGGTGCGGAAAATTCCATTCTGCAAATGCACAGATTCGTACATACATACATATGTACATATATCAGTACTTACCGGTACATAAAAGCAAATATATGCACATATAAGCATTTACATACGTACGAGGTGTGTTCAAAAAATATCGCGAAAGTTTTGCTGACAGTTTTCTTCGATTGCAGGGGCGCGGTGCATCATGAGTTCTTGCCACAGGGAAGAACGGTCAATAAGGAATATTACCTGCAAGTTATGCGCAATTTGCGCGAAGCAATCCGCCAGAAACGCCCGGATTTGTGGAAGCACAAAAATTGGCTTTTGCACCTCCATAACGCCCCTGCTCACACATCGCTGCTTGTGCGCGACTTTTTGGCCAAAAACAACACACTCATGATGCCGCAGCCACCGTATTCCACAGATCTGGACCCCTGTGACTTTTTCTTGTTCCCTAAACTGAAGAGACCCATGAAAGGACGACGTTACGCTTCTCTTGACGAGATAAAGACGGCATCGAAGGAGGAGCTGAAGAAGATAAAAAAAAAAAAATGATTTATTGAAGTGCTTCGAAGATTGGAAAAACCGTTGGCACAAGTGTATAATATCTCATGGGGATTACTTTGAAGGGGATAAAATAGATATTTATGAATAAATAATTAATTTTTTTAATAAAGAAACCACGTATGTACGTCAAGTTCACAAAGGGTGGTGAGTACAGTAGTGTCCAAAAATAAAGGCACATAAGTATTTCAATTTGTATTTTGGCAAAAGTGGCGAAATTTATATTCACATAAAAAAATAAATAATTTATATTCACATGTAAATGTGTTTAAATTACAAAACCAAAAAAGAAGAAAACATTTTTTAGTGCCGTTATCTTAAAGTACCGATGGAAAGTGAAGTGCCGGTATAGAAGTATTTATTAAACACCCGTTAAAAAATTCCGTAAAATCTGCCGTAGCGTACAAACCAAAATCACCGCCCCGTTTCGATACAAGGAGAAGTGCCGGTATAAAATTATAGTTTGAACACCAGTTAAAAAAAAAAAAATAAGTTTCCAGTTGTGTGCAAAGCAAAACACGGTACTGTTTCTGCCAAGGCTAGTAAAAGCATCGCTGCCGCTGACAACATAGCTTGGCGCTGACATCATCGCTGCGGCCAACGACATGTCCGCTGCGTCAACACCTACTTCCTTCGTGGAAATGAACTGCCGTTGCCGTGAAAAAAAGGGATAGAGGAATTAGTGATAGCGTCTATGATCGCATCATTTGAACATTAAGGTGCGATTTTTTTCTTAATTGGCGAAAGCAAAACTTGTAAATCCGTATACGTTATATACATATCTTGACATAAAAACAAAAAAAAAAAGGGATCAAAGGATTTGCGGTAGGTAGCGTTTATATTATATCATATACATTAAACATTAAGATGCGATTTTTATTAATTTGCTAGAGCAAAAAAAAAAAAAAAAAATTACAATTCGGTTAGAGTGTTTTCACACAGTTTTCAACTTCTCGTTTTCAAAACAATAATAAGTGGAAGTCGATATTTTTATTTCGTTTTCGTAATCGATTCCTATTATACACGTATCTTAGTTTAAACAAACAAAAATGAGCAAGCCAAAGCCATCGCATTAAAATTATTAAAGCGGTGACGAAGAGTAGCATTTTGCGTATAAAGACAGGCCTTCTGGAAAAAACACTGTGGTTATATCCGATTGAGTTGGAATGTCGTCTCGACATTCACACAGTGAAAAGTTGACGAAGTGTCAATCTAAATTTGAAGAGATCGATGAAGACAACATTGCCCGAGGGGCGTTAGAGCACATAATTGTAGAAACAGAATCTACAATTAAAACAATTTTAGCAAAAATTAGAACGTCTATTGCGAACACATCTTTCGTAACATCACACAGCTCAAGGCTCCCAGAAATGAATCTGCCGAAAGTCAAAAGTGAATATTGCGAATTTTAAAATTTTATGACTTTGTTTGAGAGTTGGTTTACAATGATCCAAATATTCCAGATATTGAAAAATTTAACCATCTGGTTAATTGTCTATCTGGAGAGGCACTGGGTACGGTAAAAGCGTTTCAAATGTCGGATGAAAATTATCCGAAGGCGTTGGCAAGCCTCAAATAGTTTACGATAATAAATGTTTGATATTTTTCAATAAAATTTCGAAACTTTTTGTGTTGCCAACTACCCAAAAGCCATCGGCACCCTCATTGCGAGCGATGATCAATGAAGTGTCGGCTGTGTATGACTCATTGCTATCGCTGGGCGATGAGAAACAAATTACAAATGAGATTATAATACACATGGTCATGACAAAAGTGCACTCTGCCACCCGATCAAAGTGGGAAGAACAGCTGGATTACGACAAGGAAAGGATGTGAAAAGACTTTGAAGTCACTCTGAATAGAACATTTCAGCAGAAGGAGCGTCATGTTCGAGAGTGAAGCCCGGAGCTGCAATCAGCACGAGTCATATGACAGGAACCAAATCGGTCAGAACCAAATCGTCGTTAGTAGCTGCAAATACAAAGCAGCCTCTTTGTCAGCAGTGTAAATCAAAGGACCACTACATAACTGCTTGCTCCACAACAGAGATTTGAGTATGTCAAATCGGTGCCCTTATACATAAATTGTTTGCGTAAGGGACATACGGTCTAAAAGTGCAGATCGGATCGATTTCGTGTGTGCAATCGATCCCAATACGTTACTACACCAGTATCCCGTTTCTTTTGCTGCTGAATTTTATCCGCAACCAACAATAACTACACATGCAATGCATACATCGAGTATGCCGGATCGGGTAATGTTGGCAACAGCAGTTATTCTGGTGAGGAGCAGCTGAGGAGAGTGCCTGCAAGCAAGAGCCTTGCTGAACTCAGGACCAAAAGTCAATTTTATGACAGAGGATTTGGCCCAGGAACTGCCGATTCGTCGCCAAAACAGGATCTTAAATATCATATTAATTACAAAATCTAGTACGAAAGTCGGGGCCAAATTAAGCGCGTTTATTAAGTCGTGTTTTAATAATTATGAATTTTCGCCAGAATTCTGGATTAAGAGATGCATTTCGGCTGGCTAATCATCCAGACCATACCATTAATGTTAATGGAAAATCCCGCTCAATATTGAATTGGCGGATCCAGAATTCCACACATCCCAAAAGATTGACATCTTATTGGGTGCTGAAACTTTTTTCGATCTGTTAGCGTTTGCCAAATTAAAATTGGCCTTAATGAACCAACGCTACAGGTTCATTAATGGGTGCTGAAACTTTTTTCGDTCTGTTAGCGTTTGCCAAATTAAAATTGGCCTTAATGAACCAACGCTACAGGTCTGTTAGCGTTTGCCAAATTAAAATTGGCCTTAATGAACCAGACCTGTAGATCGAAAAAAGTTTCAGCACCCAATAAGATGTCAAACTCTTTTGGGATGGATTATGTCTGGCAAATATGTCAGCAGTCTTAGTCCTCCTCCCGAAGCAAATAACACTTTATGGCAAACTCAATATGATTTAACGTCCATAGATTCAGTAGTCCAAAAATTCTGGGCTCCAGAACAAAAAGAGTGTGAACAATTTTTCGTTACCACAACTGAAGTATTGCCTTCAAGACGATTTCAATTCGGAAAGTCCTTTAAATCTGACCGTAAGTTACTCGCATTTCCGCGGTTTTAGGCCCTGGAGAGAAGAACATTGAAAGATCAAGAACTTCGTAGAATATATCTGGACTTAATGAATGAATATAAAGCACTAGGTCACATGACCCCAATAAACAATAAGATATCGAGTGAACCACACAAATAGCGCTAAATGAACTTTTGATGGTAGGTCCAACCATCCAAGAAGAGTTATACTCAACTCTTCTTCGTTTTCGCTTACATAAGTATGCACTAACAGCGGACATTACTAAAATATATCGCCAAATAATTATGCATGAAAGAAATGGCAGAAATTGTGAACTTATCGTGTGGAGAGAGTATCCTTCAGAGCAAATACAAATTTTTCGACTTAACACCGTAATATAAGGCACTGCGCCTGCTCCATTTCTCGCAACACGGTGTTTGCAAATGCTCAGCGATGCCAATACAAGTAGATGTCCACTCTGTTCATTGGCCATTAAAAGAGACTTATGTTGATTTATAAACATCGTCCGACAATTCTGAGTCTCTAGATCTTTTAAGAAGTGAGATAATTAAAATATGAAACTTGGCCGGATTCAATTTAATGAAATGGTTTTCGAACCACTCTACATTTTTCGACAGTAATTGCACTGAAAACACATTAAGCTTCAATGACAAAAATTTAACTTAAACGTTGGGAATCTATTGGTTGCAGAAAGTGCTTCGATTTGTTTTAAATGACAATTTTAATGAGCTGCGAGCCACAAAACGAAACATATTGTAATTTTTTCCTCGCCTTTTTGATCCTATTGTATTATTAGCCGCACTAGTTACCAAAGCAAAAATCTTATTGCAAGAGCTTTGCATTCAAAAACTAGATTAGGATAAGTCGACTCCATTGCGCCTCAACACTAGCTGGCAGAATTTTAAAGTCAACCTAAAGCAGCTTTCAACAATTAGCATTCCTCATTACGTGAACTTAGAGTAGAGTGTCATCTGTCAAATACATGGGTTCTCCGACGCTTCAATAAGAGCGTACGGATGCTGCATAGATATACGAAACCAATCTGCTAGTGGTATTAAATGTATGCTGCTTACTGCAAAATCTAGAATGGTTCCGCTGAAGACAAAATCTCTTCCTCGTCTCGAGCTCACGGCAGCACATCTTCTTTCAAAATTACGGTCAAGAGTTGCGCCTATGTTGAAATGACATTTCGAACAAATTACCTTTTTTATAGACAATGAAATTGTTTTACAATTTATAAAAACTCATCCTTCCTCATTACAAACCTTCGTCGCAAATAGAGTGTTCGAAATCCAAGAGTTGACTGACAAAGTGCATTGGCGGCATGTGCCAACAAACCAAAATCCTGCGGATCAAGTGCCTTGGGGTTGTAACGTGGACGAATTGAATAAATCGATATGGTTTGGCGGTCCACAGTTCCTCCTAGAAGACCTTACATTATGGCCAATTAGCACGCACTTCCAGCTCTACCCAGATGATAAGGCATTATAAAATAAGAAAAATACTTTTGCGCTAACTATAAATGTGAAAGATAACACAATAACAATTGCTTCGTTTGGTCGCATATTTACTACGATAGATCAGACGACCAAAAACCCCTACGGATGGTAGGGATCTGACATCTAACGAATTACACTTGAGTTTTTTGAAAATTGTTCAGGTTATTCTACATTCGGAATTTGCGAATGAAATCCAAAAACTGACTAAGAGCATTACGCTACCGGCAAACTTGCAAAAACTAAATCCGTTCTTACATGAGTACTCGGCTAAGTCGCTTTCATTCAAATTAATCCGAGTAGGAGGATGCCTTTTAAATGCACCTCTCCCATATGATGCCGAATTTCCACTATTACTAAATAAAAATTCGCACTTTGTTACGACTTATTTACGGTTTCTGCACTTTAGCAATTACCCTGCTGGAGCAAAAGCGCTGGTTGCGCTTCTTCGAGAACGTACATATATGGCTGCTTAATGCAGGAGAAGCATGCAGCAGAACCGTAACAAACTGTATACATTGTTTTCATTACAAAACGAAGTTGCAAAATAAAATAATGGGAAATTTGCCAGTCGAAAGACTTCGATCGCTACGACCCTTCATTACATGTGACGTAGATTTTTGTGGTCCAATATATACAACATTAAAAATACGTGGTCGAACCCGTGAAAACTTATATTGCAGTTTTTGTGTGCTTTACTTCGAAAGCAATACACTTAGAATTAGTTTTTGACTTATCGACTAATACATTTATTTTTGCCCTAAAGAGGTTCATTGGTCACCGTGGGATTCCTGCGCGAGTTCAAAGAGGCATTTCCAGCTCAGTCAACAGGTGTGAAGCAATTCGCCGCAGAAGAAGGATTCAGTTTCACCTTTATACCACCCAGGGCGCCGCACTTCGGTGGATTATGGGAGGCCGAGGTGAAATCTGCCAAACATCTGGTAGTGCGCGCACTTGGCAACGCTCTTCTCACCTCAGAAGAGCTGTTAACAGTACTAGCCGAAGTAGAAGCCATTCTCAACTTGCGTCCACTAGCACCGTTGAGCCAGGACCCCAACGATGGATAAGCACAAACTCCAGCACACCTGCTGATCGGTTGCCCTCTACGAGCACTGCCACCAGCACAAGTGCCAGCGGACATAATTCCTTGTTGCGAGAGATGTCAACTTGTTTGCTGTCTCAAGCAACAGGTTTGGCAGCAGTAGTACAAAACATATCTCACGAGCCTTCAGGAGTTCAACAAATGGCTACATCCGGAGCAGAATTTGCAGGCCTCGTACACGAAGACAACAGACCACCACAGCAGTGGGTACGGTGTGAGTGGCAGACGTGACAACGAAAGCTGGCACAATCAAGCCGCCCATTCATAAGCTCGCCCTGCTACACATCAACGTTAAGGGTCATGATCCTGTCAAGGTGGCCGGTGTTGCGTCAACCGACATCCTTTAAATAACAATACCAATATTTTAAATATAATACTAAACTAGTTTATTTATATAAACCTAACAATACTGTTTTATATACTCACCATAATTTTCTACCATAATGTAACGAAATGAATTCTACTTACCCCTTTTTGTAAAAACATTCTTAGGCGTTCTGTTAGTTTAAGCTGTAGGTTAAGGTTTAGGCTAAGTCATAAAATTCCTGAAATAAAGAATTAAATTGTGTAAGAAGAGCAATCGAGATCGATCGTTATATTTTTTCGGCTAGTTTTCACGCAGTCCCAAGTGACTAACTTTTCTCGAAAAAGCTTGAGATTTTTCAGTATACATATATAAAATTGTTTAGACTCCAATCCTCTGGTTGACATTTAATCTTTATGGTATTTTCCTGACATTAATTCCTCCTTTACTTGTTTTAATAGCAAATGGGCACATAGAAAATTGCATAAACTTGCTCACTCAGATCTTCTGAAAGCTTTCCTCGCCTAAGTTTCAGTTTATATATGCTTACGAGCAGATCTTATTGTCTCAAAGCAGACGCGTTTCCACAAACTTCTTTAGACTTCCAAGTTTATACATATTAACGAAGACTAAAACGACTAAAAGCGAAGAAAGTTTGTATCATAGCATTAAGGAGTTTCCAACATACGGACAAGTCTTGCGGTATTTTTATTGAATTTTTTTTTCAATTTTCAATTGTTCATTAACTTTTTTTTGATGACTCATGCCCAGCTCTTGACCAATGCTACGGCTGCTACTATGCCGGTCTCTTTCGACCAATTCAGCGATCTTAATAATGGACAGCAATTTTCGATGACAGGCCTTCCGGAGCGTGGCGTATCTTCGACCACCTCTACACCAGAACGAAAACGTTGAAACCATCGTTGTGCGGTGGAAATAGAAACGGTATCGGGTCCATAAACTGCACAAATTTTACTGGCGACATGTTTGCGACGCTATAACTCACGAACGACTTAAAAGAAACGACAATCAATCAAACATGTGTTAGCGCGTGAAATGAGCTTTCCAAAAAGGTATAGCATGACACGATGCGACGAATAAAATTGGAACTACGCGCTCTCAGCGCCAACTAGCGAAAATACCGCAAGACTTTTTTGACAACCTAATATAATATATTACAAGCGAAGTTGATTGACGGTTCTTTTGCAAGAAACAGTGCTCAAGTCTTCTGTGAGTAAAAGCTTTTATGGCTTTCGGACAATACTTATTCTTACTGATTTTGCCATTATTATTATTTAAGTTATTATTTTATTATAATATTTATTTTATTTATCCTGCTACTATGCTGGGGTCATTTAATTATTCAAATTTTGTTTAACATTATCTTATTTCTTACCGGTGAAAAATATCTGAAAGTGTTTACTACTCAGGGTATGAATTGTTGAAATAAGTGAATGAAGTATGGGTAATTTTGATTGGTATAAATTATTTAAAGGGTTGAAGAACACATTGACGATGAACCACCTCGGCTATCAACATCAACTGATGATAAACATGTGAATGAAAAACACAATTGGTGCTTGAGAATCAGCGATTAACAGTCAGAGATGCCCGTATCCTTGAAATATGGGGAAGATCAGTAAAAACCCTTTTAGAAAGACTATTTTTCTGGCGATGAATCTTGGATCTTTGTCGAATGGTGCAAAAGTTAGCCGAAGCCGAAAAAATCATCAAATCAGGCCAAAAATCAAGGTTATGTTGACAGTTTTCTTTGATTACCGAGGTAGACTCCACTCAAAAATCCTTTCCAAGGAAATTCTTCAACAAGGAATACTGTATAAGTTTTATGTGCCATTTGCATGAAACTATTCGCAAGAAGAGGCCGGAGATACGGTTTTTGCACCGCATACAACATTGATTCTTCATTAGTTTTTCTTCCCTATTTCTTGTTTCTTCGGGCTAGTTAGCAAACTCAAACGCGCGCCATGGAAACAGTTTGAAAATATTAAGCGTAAGTCGCTAGGCGCATTGAAGACTGTTCCGGAAGTTGACTTTAAAACTGTTTCGAGGAATGGAAAAAAAGTTGACAAAAGTGTATTAGGGCCAAGGGGAACTACTTTGTGGGGGCGACATAGATTTTGAAGAATAAATTATGAATTTTAAAATTATGAACAAAGTCTTATTATTTTTTATTCAGTGTACTACTGTGAATATGAGCGCAATCGGATGACAGCCCAACCTACTTTCTATATAACCCACTCTTAAATTTTATCTGATTCTTTCACTTCACAGTATATATGTAAATCAAATATCAATAAAGCCATCAGTCCTATTACAACTTACACCACCAAATATATGGACTCCAGTGCATATGAGTTATTCGCTAAAAGTGTTTAATCACAAATATCCGAATTTATTGTGATACATTACGTCACTATGCCTTCGCTTAACGCTTTTAATGGCGGTACTATTTGTACAGATTTAATCAGCTCCATGGAAGTAAAATTTATTACATAAACGTTTGGTTTTCTTTATTACTAGAGGAACAAACAAACCATACTTACTAAGACGAGTCTTTTAAAAGATTGCGGTTTTCACATTTTTTTTTTGTTTTGATAAGGAATTAAAATACGATTTAGTTTTTTAAAGCGTACCAATTCGATATTATATTTTAGTATTTCAGTAAGTGGAAGCGAGTTGGTCTACAAACTTGATTTATTGTGGACGAAATATAAAAATAATAACAGCAAATTATTAAATTTAAATACATTGAAAGTAGGCAAAATGTACATAGTACTCGCCTACATACTAATTCAACTGATCACAAACCAGAAATTTCTCTTGGCGCACACTAACGAAACGAAGTTATTCAAAACTGCTATTGAAACAGTTTCCTTTTGGCCCCCCGATTGCTATATGAATGAGGATACTGCTTGTGATTGCAATGGAGATGTCTCTTGTAATATTTCCGACGAACTCAGTGGTATTTACATCACATTTTTTTCACAATTCCGGAACCTGTTGGTAGAATGTCCCGTAGAAACAAAAGCTAATGTCAATTTTATACTCCAGCGAAAATTTCAGTCAATTCTACTTAAAACCCGTTACTTGCAAGTAAGTGATTGCAAAAATTTTACGCATGAAATCTATATGAATGGTATTGTGTGGGAAATTCTAACAAATACTTTGGAGCCAAATAAGGTAACATTAGTCTATTACACTGACTTTGCTGCAGAACCAACGGAAGATTTTTATCGAATTCCACATGTGCTTCACCTACAATTAATTATAAAATCAACAGCAGATATTGTAAGTTTACCAACTCGCATATTTCATTATAATTACCGAATGTTAACGCTTGCTCTTAGCGTCAAAGGTCTAAGAAACCAGTACTTAACGCTGCAGAACTTGACGCAAGCTCACTTTGAAAACTTCAGAGCGCTTAGACTACTTGACTTAGCCGGAAATAATATGCAAATGTTGGACGCAAATATCTTTGTAGGGCTAACGAAATTGAATTGTCTGAATTTGAGCCGTAATGAAATTCGGGAATTGCCCGAAAATCTATTTGCAAATCAGCGTCAACTTTTAATACTGGATCTGAGTCACAATTCATTGACATATTTAACGCCACACCTTTTCAATCAAACTCCTTTATTATGGCAATTGAAACTTGGTGGCAATCACTTGCACGATACAACAAATGTTATGGAAAATCTGAAACCGCTTCATCATCTACATAGGCTAGACTTAAGTCAGAATCAACTGCAAACTATTTGGAGCATTGAGACTTCCGTCAATACAACACCAAGGCCACTGACAAATTTTCGGTACAACAATATGGGCCTGAATCCGGTTTTAGCCGGCAGTCTTAATTATATCAGAGAGTTGCAACCAGAAATTTACGAAGGTGGGAAGCTTAACTCAAAAGTAATTAATTTAAGTGGAAACCATTTGCGCGTGTTCACTTTAGATTGGCTTATAGCAGCGGAAATTACATGCCCGTTTGAAATAAACCTAGAGTACAATTTCATTAAAAACGT
>NW_017534852.1:2389954-2392178 GCF_001853355.1 Bactrocera latifrons
TGAGCATCTTTCTCTTTGACACCATGTCTGATATCCCACGTGATCTGTCAAATACTAATGCATGAAAATCCTAACCTCAAAAAAATCACCCGATACAACTGACGATTGTGCTCGCGAAATCAAAATTACTGGTAATCCAATAGTGTGCGATTGCAAATTTCCTTGGATATACAGTGAAAATTATCGTTCGCTGTTCAATCGTTTGCAGTGCATTCAAACGTCAACCAAACTAATAACAGATCACGCTCAGCTGGAACAAAATGAACTGTGTGCTTGGGAACCGGTAATGTGCCCCACTAAATGCAGATGTTACGCACAATCTGAATTCCTGTACATCAAATGCAAGGATGTGCAACATATCGAACAGCTCCCACGTCCTGAGCAATTTGGGCTCAAGAGTTCGGTGCTTGATATTAGCGATAATAATTTCATTGAATTGCCACTAAACACCACTTTCGGCTATGGAAACGTTTCGCAACTCAACGCGTCCTATAATGAAATCACGAACATTAGTCTCGCCCAACTGCCAACCAATTTAACGGTTTTTGATCTACGAAATAATCACTTAAAATCTTTAGATGATGAATTTTTACGTATATACCTCAATAACAGCGCACAACTACAATTTCTCTATCTCAGTGAAAATCCTTGGTTTTGCGACTGCACCACGCAGAATTTGCTGTACACCATACGCACACATCGGACACGAATACCCGATGTCGAGCAGTTAATCTGTGCCTATCAGCAGAATGTTACACTCCTAACAGCAAATGTGAGCGAATTATGTCAAAATTATTATCGGCAAATGATAGCAACTGTGATGAGTGTTGCGTTAACCAATATTCTATTAAATTGCGATAATTTGCAGAACGTTTCACTCCAATCACCCAATTTGAGAGAATTGTGTATAACTCCTTTTGATCGTGAGTATTATCAGCACTTGAATGCTACTGTGATTTCTGTAGCGTTAACCATTATTATCTTACTTTGCATTATTGCACTTTTTTATAAATATAAATTGGAAGTGAAAGTCTGGTTATATAGCCACAACATATTGAGATTTTGGATTAACGAATGTGAGCTGGATAAGCATAAAAAATTCGATGCGTTTATTTCGTATGCACACCAGGATGCAGACTTCGTCAACCATACATTACTGCCGCAACTCGAACAGTGCGAACCACCATTTTGTGTGTGCACGCACGAACGCAATTGGTTGGCTGGCGCTTATATACCTGAACAAATCATTGAATCGGTGGAGCAGTCACGTCGGACGATCATTGTGCTCTCGCAGCACTTCATCGAGTCGGATTGGGCGCGGATGGAGTTTCGCACAGCGCATCAGTGCTCGTTGAACGAAGGTCGTGCGCGCATAATAATGATTAAATATGGTGAAATCGCGAACAGTGAGTTTTTGGATAAAGAACTCAAGGCATATCTGGATATGAATACATATCTGGATTGGCAAGATATCAGATTTTGGGATAAATTACGCTATGCCATGCCTCATAAAGTGGGTGGAGAGACGAATTCCGATATGCTTGAAGTTAATGGTAGAATGTATGTTATGGGCCAAGTTGAGATGAATCGTTTGCGTGATGAGAGTGTTTGAAATTGGTGGAAGGTAAGATATATAACTTATATACATATTTGTTAGAAAATACAAATATATTGCATTTACTAATTGTAGATACTCCATAAAACATCAACTTTCCTCTGTGGAACGAGAAGTCATTCAAAATATTTTTACTAAGGCATAAAGAGAGAGAATTTTGGCCGACCTACAAGCTCATGCAATCCAATTTTATACAGGTTACTAATTTATACTGTATGCTTGTTATAAAAAAAACTCAATGATATCTTTTTATATGAAAATATATAAATTATTGAATATATATGTATATATATATACATATGTATATCTTTTTTGTTTATCTATTAGTTGTTTGCATCACCCAAAAATAAAAGAAATGGATGTAGGGTTATGTATCATATATACCTATATCGCATAAGTGAGCAGGACGCAGAAACTAGTTTAAAACCAGATGACTGTGTATCCGTCCGTCCGTTTGCGCAAGCTTTGGCCTCAGCAAAACTTGATATATCATAATGTAGTTTATATATATATGTAAGTTTTGGTAAAATAAATATAGTTTAAAAAAACTAAAAAACACGCTTTTAAAGCATATCAAACTAAAAAGTGAAAAATAATTCTTTGTATAAA
>NW_017534852.1:2398893-2418770 GCF_001853355.1 Bactrocera latifrons
TCAAATATTCTACGTTTCAGTACCACTTAAAAAAGTTACAAACATACATATGTACAAGTGAAGCTACTAAAAAAGCGTATTAAAATATTCTACTTTTCAGTACCACTTAAAAAGTTACAAACATACATACATACATATATACATACATACATACATACATACATATATACATACATACAAGTGAAGCTAATAAAAGCGTATTAAAAACAAAAGTGTCAAGCGTTTACTACACACACCTACATACACACCTCTCAGCATCAGTACGCTTGACCTTTTGTCGACGATTTTACCTGTATCGCCCTATGGAAACTGTCAGATTATAGTATTTTCGTGATTCTGACAGAATTACCTTTAAAATGAAAAAAAAAAAAATAAAATAAATATATCGCGCTGGAGTATTTTAAGGTGACGTATTGTTTTTTACAGATTTTTCACCCTGCTATTTCTCTAAGTCACCCTCAAACTGTCAGAAAATTTAAATATACACTAGTCTTCATGTATTTAATTTACCATCTCTTAATCTGAGGATCGATTTTTTTCTCTAATCTGAAGGGCTCATATTTGGTAGGGCTACATAAAAAGATGCAATGTTTCTCCCAATACAATAATCTGACACGCTTTAGTAACTGCAAAAATCCTCTCTTAGGCTCTCCTACTATTACTGATTTTTCTGGAACCAAGTGTATTATAGTTCTTGAATGGTATTGCTGAGACAGCTGCGTTAATTATTATATAGTTGAGTTCTTTTAGGCTTTCATCAATATTTTTTTTCCTGTATTTATTTTATGCTCAATATTAATGTGGCTACAAATGTATTTTTTATTTTTAACCAGTTTTTTTTATAAGATGTTAGACTCCGTTTTGGATATGCGTTGTTCACATTACTTTATTAGTACAAGAGAGTCATCAGAAAATATGTCAGTGCATGTATCAACTGTTATGTGCCATTTATCTACATTTTTGATTACAACAAAATCAATTAAATCTGGTATTTTGTTACGATCAGTAGGCTAATATGTCGGCGTACCAGGAGATATTATGTCAAGGTTATTATACCTATTTATAATAGTGTGATACAGTTGTCGTCCCAGTAGTCGTGAACGCCAGTACGTGTGTTTTGCATTGTAATCTCCACCTGCTAGAAATCTATGGCCTAGTGTTCCAAAAAAGTCTTTAAATTGGATATCTGTAATTTTAAAACGAGGTGAGCAGTACGAGTATATGGCTGTTAGGTTTAAGTCCATGCAGCGATTTTTTATAGTTATTGTTGTAGCTTGTAATTGCACTGTGCCATAAAATTCTAATGCGTGGTGTTTTAAGCGTTTTCTAACCAACACTGCTGTTCCTCCATGAGCCTTTCCATCTGGGTGGTTTGTAACGTAGAGTCGAAATCCCGGTATAAAGAAATTCTTTATTTCAATTCAATTTATGTTCGTTAACACCAATAGCACTCCATATACAAATGATCAAAATGCTCACTTTATACTTAAGGGGTTCTATCCACTTGTGATTTTCAAAAAATCGATATTCATTTCAGTTTTTGAATGTACATATATTCAAGAATATTCTCTGAAAATTTCAAGTTGATCCGACTAATAGTTTCGGAGATACAACCTTGAAAAGGTGGACGCTCGAGGTCAGGTATAGGCTGAGGGCGCAGTAATTAAAACTTTAAACGCGTTTATCTCAAAACCGTGTTTTCAGAGTCGGTGAGGAAAATTTCTCCGAAACCGCTAAACCGATCGGTTTGAAATTTTTACACGACTTACTCAGATATATTTGTCAGGTAATGATCGAAGGAATAAGGTTTTGGACAATATTTTCGATTTAAAAAAAAAAAATTTCATGAAAATTTTCATGAAAAACTGAATTTTTTTTGAACAGCCGCCATTTTGTCAAAAATCAAAATTTTGACTAAACCTTCGATCATTACCTGTATTTGATTACCACAAAACTAAATATTTTTGGGTTTTGGTTTTCAGATAATTTGCACCAGAGATATCATGCTCCCCGCCAAGCACTTTTTATGGACGTCTCTCCGCAGATCATCTACAGGAGCTAGGGGATCCAATATTTTTGTAAATAAACCGCTGATAGTTAAAGTACATTAAATTCTGTTTAAGTACATTTCTTCCATTAATGTATAAAATAAAATTCCTCTTTGGAAAAAATTCACAAAAAAAACGCGTTTTTTCTGCCTCGCAAGTGGATATAACCCCTCAAAAAGGTTTGCATACTTTGGTTTGTGATTTGATTATCTCTTGAATCATATTTTGCATTGAAGCCATAAATTGTGTCATACATTGAGTAAGGTTGACAATCATAGTTTCAAGGCTTCCATTTGGATGGTTTTGGGGCAATTGCATTAGTGCAATGTTGCATTTCAGCATGGTTGCATAGCTCCCTTGTGTAGCATTATTTTTAAAATGTACTGGTTTTGAAATATGGATGGGAATTTCAATATTTTCATTAACATTTGCTTACGACGTGCTTGAATACCCTGTGACAACTTTGATTTCCAATCTTTATATACAGGGCAACCCCTGTAGCTAGCAGTGTGATTTCCTCCACAATTGCTGTATTTTTTTATTTAAATCCTTTTTTTTAAGAGTACATTTTGAAGTAAGATGTAGATAATCACACACCACACAAACACTGCGTTTGTACATTTTACTGGACCATTTCTCTTATGTGTTTTCTCAACGGTGGTTGTGAGAAGGAGCTGATATTTTAAATTGTAAATCGGGTGTATTTCATTTTTCTTTAGTTGGTTACAATTTGGCATCAGTTCTATTTTGAACGCTGTTAAAAATATTTAGTACTGATTTAATGCTAAAACCACCTCCTTCCAGTGCTTCTTTAACATCGTTAGAGTCTACCGAAGACTTTATACCTTATATGACAACAACTAGGCCTTTTGAGCCCTTTAGTTGGTAAGAGTAGTAATTCTGGTTATTAATTGATACAAATTTTACTACATCTATTTTCATTTCATGTTTGAATTTGAGTTTCATCTATGTTACCTTTTTTCAAGTTATTAAGGTAAGGTGAAAATTGTTTGTTCCTATCATATTGCTTATTTTGGAAACAAGGGCATTTGAGCTACGCTCACGCAAATATGTAGATCGGAGAGGGTTTGGGATTCGCGACTGTGTTGGTACCCTTTGCATAGTCTTAGGCTCTTTGCTCAGTAAGGTGAATTTGTTGGCTTGCCTGGCTTTTTACTATTAGGCGTGTCTGGTAGAAATTTTTCGGTATTGACCGCTGATTTGATAGGACTCGATTTCCTTTTTACATCAGTGTAGCGATCAATGCTAGTCTGAACTGATGGCCCTTTTTTGCTTGGTACATTCTCACCTTGCATTTTGTTTTACTTTGCTGTCCGGGTGCTTGCTGGTACCTGCATAGTGGCTGCTGTCAGTGGATTTGTTGTTGCCTGATTGCAGTTTTCTGCTGCTTCTGATGACTGCGAACTTTGCTTACATTCCTTTTCACCTGATCGCTGCGATGATTCGTCATCGAACTTACATTTTTTTTGCTAGGCGTTCTTTTTGTCGGCTCGACAAAGCTGAAGTAAGCATTTAAGGAATGCCTACAGCCTTGCTGGGGAGGCTGCGAAGCACTCATTATTGTTTTTTGCAAAATCTGAATATACGGAGCGAGTTACAAAACACCACTCCGTATACCTTAAACATCAGAATATGATAAACATATTTTTTTTATATTAATAATGAACTTTAATGAATCAAATATGTACCATTTAGATTGACCACTTTTTGCCATTTTTCCGCATGAAATATTATCCAACAGTGTACAGGTAATACCTTTCTGGCTTCTCGGCGACAAGTAATTTTCACAGGCTTTTCTTGAATCCGGCGATAATTCATTAAGGGAGTTCTGCACTGACCGAAACAAATAGTAGTCCGATGGTGCAAGGTCACGGCTATATGGTGGATACATCTAAACTTCGCAGCTAAGCTATCCCAGGTTTTGTCGAGTCATCAAAGATGTGTGTGGTCTAGCGTTGTTCAGATGGAAGAAGAGTTCTTCTTCTTTCTGAAACACTCAGCATAATCTTTCAAGGCGGCCATTTGTTTAGCTTCACCAAGCTTTGACCATAATTTTTTCGTACATTATTGTTGTCTCCTGTTACTATTCGATTTATAAAAGGTTCGATTTCATTCCGTTTCAGCACAGAATCGCAGATGCTAATTTCGTCCATTAAATTTTTCACAGACAAGTCATGTGGTACCCAAACATCGAGCTTCTTTTTGTAGCCAGCCTTTTTTAAATGGTTCAAAACCGTTTGATGATGAATATTAAGTTCGTTAACAATGTTATGGCTGCTTATGTGACGGTTCTAGTTAATTTTTTTTTCAATGATAGGTCGATCAGAGCGAGCAGCATCTTTCACATCGAGATTTCCGGAACTTTGACTTATTTTTGAGCAGCTGTATTTTTCAATTTGCCCGAATAAATTTTTTTTGGTTAAATGAAGCTTAAAATCTCACCTTTTCAATACTATATTGTATGATACAATATAGTAGCACTGGAGATATATATTACGACATTACAACATCCATTGACAAAATAAGAAAATACTTTCTTGATTACCAAATATACAAATTTTGGAACTTTCAGGTGACTTTATATTGTATATAACGGCCAATATTTAAGTTATCTCAACCAAGTTGAGAAAGCGTGTTTTACTCATAAATATGTAACTTTGTGTCTAAAATAAATTAAATTAGGGGATAACGTGACCTAGCTCCAATATAACTAATGTCAGGATTTTCGATCATTCGGCTGAAGTTGACACAGGTTATTTTCTCAGGCAACAACGTAATCTTCGAAGAAATTGTTCTGATCAGAACCAAATGCTTACTTGGGAAACTTCCTCATTTTACTATATACAATATCTTCACGAAATTTGGTATGAGTTATTGTTTATAGAAATAATGTAATATCGAAAGAAATATACAAACGGAACGATCGGAATCAAGGGCTTTTATGGAAAACTTTTGCATTTGACGTGGTATCGTCACGAAATTTGACATGGATTACTGCTTAAGATAATAACATAATCTCCGCAAAAAATTTTCAGATCGGATTACTATCTATAGCATGCAACTTCCGTACAAAGTGGACACAAAGTTACTAAAAGAAATACACCTGTGAAGGGTATATTAGCTTCGGTGCAGCCGAAGTTAATCTTTTTTGTTGTTTTGGTTTGTAACAAAATTCCTTTAGTTGCATTTAATTATTATTATGTGCTTAGATATATAAATATGTCGTCGGCTGTTGGATATTTGCTTTGAATTTTTTGCACACACAGTTTTGCTGTCTGCAAAATAATTTCTTCATTTCCAATTTCGAAGTTATTCAAACTTTATGTTTATTCCCCACATTGTTTCCTTTCACTTTGTGTTTAGAGATTTAAATGGAAAAGCAAATGTATTCGCAGGCACAGTCGAAAAGTTTATCATTCGCCATGTCCAACATCTGTTGTCACTAATTGTGTGTAATCGTTGACATTCTAGTATGCTGTTTAAGAGGGTTTGGTTTCAACTGAGCTGATGAGGCCATGTTAGACTACTCTACTTAATTACTACTAAAAACGTTTTATTAATGGCAAAGCTCCGCCTAATCGGACTTTTGTTCGGTCAGAAGCCATCAACTAAATTCAATATTGACTGTTATGTTTCTCATACATGTAAGTTCGTTACTGGATCTGGATACTGGATCACCTACCCTACAAATGCAATATTAGATATTTAATACAAAATTGATTATTCAGACTTCCAGATATGATTGAAAGAAACGAAAGTTTAGGAAACAGAAAGAGCTGCATGGAATGAATTTGAAAAATATGGATCACTGATCTTTAATATAAGATATTATTAAGGTTTTTGCTTTCTTAAGTTTGGATAGCAAGGGTCGAATAATAAAACATCAATTTCAAGGTGACCTTACATCAAACAAATTACAACAAAGTCGATATATCACGAAAACAGTTTACAAACTGGACATTATATAGAAAAATCAAGCAAAAGCATTAAAGCATTTTTGTCTTCTGTGCACCGTGCCGCCGCTTTGTGTTTGTGTCTATGTTTGAATCTATGTATGATTATGCAGCTGTCTTTCACCGTTGTTTGACATTTTATTTTATAGAAAGTCAATGCACTCAACCGTATCAAATTTAGTATGGTCCCGAGAGAGTTCCACCAAACTAATTCAACAAATGTATGTACAAGTATGTGAGTAAACAGATCTACATACATACATACATACATTCGCAGATGTATACAATAAAAGAACGAACATATACGCCATGGAACAGGTAAAATGAAAAAAGTCGTAGCAGTGGGTATTTAGCTGGCGTTTGAATGCACTGCTTGGTCGAATGTAGCACTCATATATGTGAGTATGCAAATTATTGTGTATGTGTCGCCTTTTTGTTTTCTTTGGTCTATGTTTTAAGCGCTTTCATTAATGCTTTTGTTTTATTTTGCTGTTCTGAATTTTAGTTTTTCTGTCCAGACTTGCAGTGGTTGGAACTACTACCCTAACTACCCTCTACTCTTCACATTGTGCATTTTGTCGCTCACACCGACGGTTGCTGTGTGAATTGCGAAATATTTTTATTGTTCTGTGGCCTCTGCATGGCCAGTTACCATGGTCTGCTCAGTGAAAATTCTGCGAAGATGATATCAGTGGGTGGAGAGGGTGTACAAAAAATTCCTCGCTGATACGTTTGTCTCGATAGCATCTTAAATGTGACTGTGACTGTGACTGTGTTCATGACCGCTGTGATCTCTTGAATTTATAGCAATATTATACAGTTTTTAATGGCTTAAAAGCTTTTAAGCAAACAGTTTGAGAAAAATAACTTTTTAATAAAGAGATATGAAAAGTTCCTATTATATCGATTGTGAAGACATTTTACTGACCGAAAGTTGTAACTTTCAAAGGATAAACTCCAAATCGCGGCATAGAAAAATGTCCGTGTCTGTCCTGCTAAGAGCTTAAATTTTACTGCTTATAAAATCATAATTTCTTTGATGATTGATGCGAATTTTTTTGGTGAAAATATAATTTTAGGCTGAAATACAGTCTTTGTCATGATACTTGAATTTATAGCGCAGACTACTGATCATGTGATATCAACCACAAAGCGAACTCCTAAACCATCATTTGTGCACTTCCAGATTGTATTTTTACTACTCATTATTAGATGAAAAGTACTTGCAAACATCTATGAAAGATCAGAGCTTAAAGTTTTTTTTTAAATAAATGCAGGAACTATTCACTAAGAAGAAGTGTAACTATATACGTATATAGTAGTACAAGTGCGATACACATCTAGAAAATCAGCCTTGAATCTAACCTATCCTAAGCTAATACATAAATAGTAGAGCCAAATATATATCCGAGTACAGCTTTTGTATTAATTTTCCATACTTTTGTTCGAGCATAGGTATCGTTTGTCAGATTGACATCTTTTATTGACATGCTCTTTCTTTTCCCAATTTTAAGATCTCAGAATAAAGTTTAGTGTAGGATCGTGCGCTACACGTTATGCCATATGATTAACGTGACCTCTTACAAGCTGTTGTTGAAATATTTGGAGTTAAAGGACCTGTTGCTAAATCGGAAGAGAAACTATAAAAGCTATAAAACATTACTTAATAAAAGCAAATTTATTCAATAATGCGTATTTAAATAGACGCTCTACAAGATCAGCTTTTCGTTTAACACAAGTCTCCAGATGATTCGGTAAGTTTTGATGATGCTGTTCGAACAAAAGATTTTTTGAGGCTCAGCAAATTTCTGTGAAGTAGTCGGTAGTCAATGTTCTCCAATTCTAATCACAAACTGTAGAAAAGTAGATTTAAATCTGAATTTCTCGACAGCCAACCATCGTAACTAATGGACTGATTTTCTTCCGTCGCGACTGTACTTCGGAGCTGTAAGTTTGTAAGAAAGCCCATAATTTTTTAGTGAGCGGATAAAAACGTGATGCAAATGAAATCAGGAATTCTTGTTCGATTGTGTTGTACCAAAACTTTTGTGACATAAAGTTTAGTCAATATTATTGGCAGATAATACTACGGAAGCGGCAGGAATAATCTAAATTATAATTTTATTTGCAGCGAAAATGTCTTTAGCTAAGAAAAGTGTTAATTGACTACCCACAGACAGCTCTGTTGGTACGTAATATGATATCTACGGTCACTACAGAGGGTCCGAGTTCTACTCATATAGGTTTCCTACTACACGTTCATATGAGAATTTAATTGAAAGAGAATCTATGGAAGCTTCAAATTTTTTCATAATTAAGATTTAAATATGTAATATTATACCCTTCTTTGGATCCAAACATACATAAGTATATGGCACTGGCCCGGCACATCTAATTTCGTCTTCATTCTCGTCTTATAAAGCTCGTTTAGCGCTAAGGATTGATTTGTGTCACCAAATAGTTTTCATGTAGGGTAGCTCTTGTGGCAAATGATCACGTTTCCTAAAGCTTCTGAAAATTAACGTAGATTCGTACAATTGAGAGATTCTATACTCACAATTGACGGTCTAAAATGTGGTCCTGTTTATATTATGTATATCACATCTCGAATAAAAACGGAATGATCAAAACTGATTTCCCATTTAAGAAAATCGATTTTTTTTACATATCCTTGTTTTTACGAATTGTTGATATCGTTAAGGACTTACGAAAATAATTTAGGTAACAAAGTAACAATAAATTATGAAGAAAAGCCCTTTTAAAGGCCCAATTCAAATTCGAGTATTCTTGTTTCTTGGAAACTACTTAAAATTCAGCGAAGAGGTCGTGCAATCACTTTTGAAAGTTGAAGCAGTACGCTTTTTTAAGACTAAAGATATACTGGAAATCGATGGTTAAAGGGGAGACGTTAGTTTTTTTATGTACAAGGGGAATGGCTTGATTTACATTTGAAAGAAACCAAGTAAATGGCGACAGTAGAAATGCAATTACTGCCGTGCAGTAGAATCGATTAGTTAGCAAGTAGAAAACACTTTAAGAAGACTGTGTGTGTATGTGTGGCACGAACTTTGATGCGGATTCACAAAGCAAAGATAAGCGTGCCGAGTTGTCGCACATCAAAGGTAAAACCGAAGTAGACGCTGTCAATGAGGATATTAGAGGATGTTGGAAGGTGGTAGCTAAAATTTACTAGCTTGCAAACCAAACTGCCTACAAAACCGCCAACACTTTTAAAATTCCACTGAGTTCATCAGCACATACATATCTGGTTAGGTAATCGGCAACTGGTGAAGTCCTGTGAAAATATTTACACACTTTAATTGAATTCATTGATTAGAGTTTTCCATTCACTCGAAACATGCACGCATTAAATCCATAAATATGTAAGTACATATATTTGTTCATAGTAATGTTATTGTCTATTCTGGCTCTTTTCTACTGTAACAGCCAAAGTCCATTCAGGTTTCTATGCGTTAGCATTATTATTATGATGGAATACACTGACCCATTTTCTGAATTACCTGATCGTTCTAGGTCCTGGTTGGAAACAAGATAGCTTTATCTCCTTATTTTGAGGATTCTCTGGGATCAAAATATCCGTTGGCGTATGCGCAGTTGTACAGCTTTGAATGTGAAAATATATTTAAAAGTGAAAAAAAGAACTCACAGTCGGAGCCCATACAATTTTTCTGAAAGCTATAACAGCGAAATAGGTTAAAGTGTGCTACATGGGTGCAACACTTTTCGGATTTATGGTTTTTACTGTTTCATTCAGTTAACAATCTCTCAAGCTGTCAAGTGAATCAACTGAAAGCTTACTTTAAAGCAAAGCCGTGTCAAATGTTAACTATACACAACCTTTAATAATTTTGAAACTAAGTTAGGAAATAAAGTGCATGCTATGATAACACAGACAAAAAAAAAAAAAAGAGACAACTGTTAGAGTTAAGGAGAATATTAATTCGGTCTAAACATATAGTTGATTTCATACAACATAACATTTAAAAGGACCACCAACTAGTTATAAATTTGTTGATGAAACGGACCCCATATACCATAAATGCCGTAAGAAACTCCCATCATTTTTCACTTTAGTCGATCCTGATTGCCACGATTCATTGCAATCATTAGAATCAGCACTAACATAGGCTTCTAGTATAATTAATTACTTTAGACATTATTTTAAAATTATAAGTTGATAGTATAGGTCGGGATAAGACCGTACATACCAGATGATTGGCTGTAAATACCACCATAGCCACCGAAATGGCTATGTCCATTTACGCTTGAATTAGTTGTAAGTGACCAATATTTTATCATTAGTAACCACCATGCGCGGGGGTATGGTGGAAGGTTAACCAAAAAGTATCGTATTAAGCCTCTGGAGAAGGTGCAACGGGCCTGCTTGCTGGGGATTACGGACGCAATGAAAATTAAAATTATAATTAATTATCCTCGACATTCGCATACAAGTGACGTATGAAGTTTACGGCCTCATAATTTTAGGCCATCGGAACAAGACTACGCCACTACGGGCACGGTATCATACTCGACCAAGAGGTGTTAAGAACACCGTTTTCATTCCTCCGTAGAGAGTAATAGATCAATGATTCTGTGATCGACAGGTCCAAAGACAAAGTCTCCATATTCAAGAACGGAAGAGCAGTCTTCTTCTGTAGTAATCCAGCAGAAGGTAGCTTAAAACTAAATTACTAAAATTCAGTCAGTCAGACCAAAATTGTGGACATAGCAGAAGGTGGGAATTGAGCTTCTGCTCTAATCAGCAAGTCGTTAAAGATTGTATGGGATAGACAGACCGCAATCAGGGATATATGTAGCGCCAACACTAATTCTAATTGTGTAAGGTTAGCCAAGCGGGAAATAACTAGACTCTCAACAAGAATCTCCGTTAATATCATCACCTTAATACCCGGTCAGATAGGAATAGAAGAAAAGGAAATGGCAAACAATCTGACCCGCTCGGAACAATTAGAAACACAATTTCCTTAAGCCTACCAGACTATTCAGCTCTTTTGAGGGTTGCTTGAAGCAATTGACCCTAGAACAATATCTCAAGTCTTGGATCAATAGCAAAACAGGAAAAGGCCATTAAGCTCCTACTTTTAGGTAAAAGGGAACTTAGTAGCATTGTAAGGAACATGAGATGTGAAAAAAATCATGTTTTTACCAAATCCACTGAGTTTCTGAATAAGGCTAATTATGGCCGAAGTGCGGCGGCCGGTGGCTCGAACTTCTCATTGTACCCAACATTGCTTAAACCGTCGGACTGGACGATTTCCTTTACTTTGTCGATATCTTCATTAATTGGGAGCCCAGAGTGTTGTGCGTTTTTAACTCCAAATTAATTATCGGAACAAAGTTGACGAAACCAAAATGGAAAATGATTGGCTACTACAGTATTTACATTTTTAGCCGCCTTTTTGTGTTTTCGGCTTTATTGAAGAAAAAGTATGAAATATTTTCTAATTGCTGTTGTCCATATTTAATCGTTATTATAATAATACTGCCCTAGAAATTATTTTTAAAGATATACTTTTACATCAATTAGCTTACTACGATCGCACGTAAAAAACGCATAACAGATTACTAAAGCTATAAATTGAAAAAACAATTGATTTCGGTTCACTAGACCTTATATGAGGAGGATTATACTTCCAGGCGACTAATAAAGTTCGGTTTTTATATGTAGAGTTAGCTTTCCCTGTCCATAGGATTGATATCTAACCTTATTATAGGATAATCCTGTACAACACTCTTCTTCTCTGCTAATCAGGGTGAGGATTAAATCTGACACATCTTTTAGAGAATATAGAGAGTTAAAATGAGTATTTAAAATAGTAATGGTACTTTAGATATTTCGAATGTGTTGGAAATAAAAACAAGAACCAAAAGGTACAAAGGTGCATTTCCTTTAGTAACTATGTATTCAGTTTGTATGGAAGCTATATGCTATAGTAACCCGATCTGAACAATTTTTTAGGAGATTATATTATTACCTTAAGCAGTATTCCACGACAAATTTCATGAAGATACCACGTCAAATGCGAAAGTTTTTCATACAAGCCCTTGATTCCTATCGTTCGGTTTGTATGACAGCTATATGCTATAATGAGCCGTTCTGAACAAAATCTTTGTAATAGCCGATTGTTGTTTTAGAAAATAATCTGTGCCAATTTTTGTGAAGATTCATTATCAAATGCGAAAGTTTTCCATACAAGAACTTGATTCCGATTGTTCAGTTTGCATGGCAGCTATATGTTATAGTGGTCCGATATCGGCCGTTCCGACTAAAGAGCAGCTTCTTGAAGAGAAAATGATGTTTGCAATATCAAAACGATATCCTAAAAATCGAGAGACTAGTTCGTATATACACAGACAGACAGGCGGATATGGTTAAATCGACTCAACTCGACATATTGATCATATATATATATACTTTATAGGGTCTCCGACGCTTCCTTCTGGGTGTTACAAACTTCGTGGCAAACTTAATATACCTGTTCAGTGTATAAAAATGGTTACAAAAACAATGCAACTCATTACTTTAAAAATCCAAAAATGTCATGTGGCTGATATATCCGCGAGTTTAAGTGTTAAGTTTGCTATAACTTTTCATGATGACCAATCTCTAATGCAAAGTTAATTTGGGAATAGTGATATACCATTGAAATTGCAACTCCCTCTAGGAAAATCTATACCTTAATAATTGTGAGTAATTTTGCAATACATACACTTTAACTTTGCTGTAAAAAGCGAGAATACCGCATTTCAGGATTTAAGGTTTACTATTTTTGCTCCACAAACTTATGTACATTTCTATATCTACTACATTATTCCGTTATATGTTATAATACGTATGTTATCACGGCCATGAGCATAGTATGAGGAAAAAGTTGTGTTTGCTTTTTATACTGTTTTATTTGGAATCCGTAAATTGATTTCACAAAAATGGGAAACATGCAAAAAGATGAAATAACGAAAAGTTGTATAACCAAAAAACTGACGACTATTAATTGGGTAAACTAGCTCTAGTGGAGAGCTTCTCGTGAAGTCGAGACATGTGTCCAAATAGCCTGTTCAAATAGACTCGTAAACTTTCTGTATTAAATTGAATAAAACTCGCAGAGTGCTAATATGAAAATATTTTCGCAACTGAAATTTTATATGCAAATAGCAAAAGTATTTACAGGTATTTTCCAAAGTAAACAGGACTTTTTGAATCTAGTGCCCACTGGTTGCGACTGCTATCTTTATCGAAATTCATGGAAATGGAATTGAACATCTCCAAAACATCGATATATCGCATTTTGAGCGAACATTAGGCTTACGAAAGGTTTGTGCAGGTTTGTTCCGCATAAATCGACTGACGACCAAAAATTGCTCAGAATCCAACTTTCGAAGGACGACTATTTGACGAAAAATCGCCATTTTACCCTTAACTACTCCCCGTATTCACCTGATATGGTATTGTGCGACTTCTTTTTCAAAATGCTTGTACCGGCATACTGGCGGCCATATCGGCCAAGCAGTTAAAACACTCGTTCGACATGCTTTTGGTTCGTCCAAAAAGCTGTATTGAAGCAGGAGGCGACTATTTTAAATAAAATAAATTGATTTTGCCGAAAAAATCGTTTCTTTTTTTTTAAGTCCTGTTCACTTTGGAATGCACCTTGTATGTAGTTTCATCTTTAGCTTTGCATAGTTTGCGGCAGCTGCAGGAATGCAAGACAACTAATTAGTAAGAGGGAGCTAAGTTAGGGTAGAACCGAACATTTCATAATCTTACAACTTGCAAGAATTAAAGCCAGGGCTGTACATTCAAGTATATAAGGCTTGTTAATTATATCGGGTTAATGGCGAGTTTTCGTCCCATTTTATTCATTCTCAGATTTATTAAGATAACTCACACATGCGACGTAAAGTCACCAGGAAGCTCAAAAATCTTTAAATTAGGTAAATGGGGGTTTACTATCCGTAAAGCATTCCCTCTATTTCAATAAAATATCTCAACCAATGACCGATATTATCGACGAAAAGTCAGCTATAGCTAGGGGCTTGAATAGTTCTGTTTCAATTCTTAGTCATAAGAACACACACCTCAAAGGCACTATTTATGCAAATTTGCAAATTTGTATCCTGATATATTAATTGATTTTTATTTGTATACTGGAAAGAGAAGGTTTCAAATGAAATTTAAAACTGTATTAAAAGCAAAATAGACGAGGCTGTAGTCCATAGAATAAAAATGTCAATTAAATTTTTCGTAGCAACTTTGGTCGGTCAGACGAACCCTGAGTGATATTATTTCACTAATTGTCCAATTTTAACCACGGCTCCTTGAATTTGAAAATCATACAACATTGAGTATTTTAGTCGTTTTGTTATGCTTAAAGTAGTTTTTAACAGAACCATTATATGAAGAGAGGGGTTACCTTCCGATTTTATAAATTTTTGCGGTGCCGATAGAGATTTTAAGCGGCCAAGAACTGATAAGGAGCATGCATCAACTTCTTTGTAGAATATGATCGGACGAAATCATACCCGCTGTTTGGAGCCTAAGTGTGCTCTTCAATGTAATGCTTGAGAAACGGCGAATATCGCATCCGATGGAACGATGAGCTGTACAATATATATGACGACATTGACATAGTTTAGCGAATTGAAAGACAGCGGCTAGACTGGCTAGGTCATGTTATCCGAATGGACGAAAACACTCCAGCTCTGAAAGTATTCAACACAGTACCCGTCGGTGGAAGCAGAGGAAGAGGAAGACCTCCACTCCGTTGGAAGGACCAGGTGGAGAAGGACCTGGCTACGCTTGGAATATCCAATTGGCGCTACGTAGCGAAAAGAAGAAACGACTGCCGCGCTGTTGTTAACTTGGCTATAATCGCGTAAGCGGTGTCTACGCCAATTAAGAAGAAGACGAAGGTATACCGATTCTGTAACCAACTGAAATTTAACATAAAAGCTAAGAAAGAAATCATGGTTATCTGCATCATTGATCTTTACTTTTAACTGAAAAATTTACCAACCACAAAAAAATTAAAGACTTTTTTATATTACGAACCATAGTTCAAAGCCAAATTGAAGAACCTAAAAGTGCTGCCACCAATTTTCATTATATTTGTTTTGCCGCAAACTAATTCATTTTCTCCTCTTCGTTGGCAGAGCTTAATTTATTTCCTTTTTATTTTCAATGTACATATTTTTACTGCTTTTTATATGCACAATTAATTAAGTCTGTTTTGTCAAAGCCCCTGGCTATTTATTTAAGACCTACAATTTAATTGTATCCTTCCCTAAGGACACTTGTCCACATTAAGAACACATAACTGAGAAAACTCTGTGCTTTGTGCACTCGGCAATAAAATATGATGAAACAATAAGTGAGTAGAGTGCAGAAGTACAAATAATAAAAACAAAAAGTTATAAAAAATGTGAGTCCCGAAATTTGTCGTCGCACTCACGCACTGAAATTTATAATAATATTTAAAATAAAAAAAAAAGATTTGAAACCATGACAATGAAACCTCATAGCGAATAATAACAAAAAACCGAATGAGCAATTGCAACTTCTGGCTTTTGTGATGCAACAAACACTATGTAACAATTGTATATAAAGCAGGAGGGGTGAGGAATGGGGCGAAATCTTCGCATTTCTGGATATGTGTGTAAAATAAAAGAAATTAATTAGTAAATGCAGGCAAAGTTATTGAAATATTATATATATCGTAGACGCACTTAGCCTCATTTCTAATATCTTTGCAGTAAAAAAAATTACCAGTGCAATGAAAATTAAATTTTATTATATTAGGGATAAGGGGCTTAGACCACGATCGAGTTTATTCATATTTAGCGCTAAACAACATTAAGTTTATGAAAACATTGAATTATCGCTTAAGTCATATAAAAACGCGGAAATCATTATATTGGATATATAAGGGCAAGAAGGAGATCTAAATCTGTTGCGCTAATTTGTAATATTATTCAAGGTATCAGGTTTTCAGACAACTTTATTAGGGAAACACGTATTCTGACTGACACAACCCGCATAAAGTCGGCTGGAAAAGCGAAAATTGTTATAAAGTATAGTATCTAGTTTATGGTAATTGAAATAATTCGTAGAAAATTTTTACTAATTTTCTCGTTAAAATGTAATATTGTATATCCAAATAAACTTTTCTAGATTTACTATAGGCAAATTTAGAGATAATGCTTTCAATATCGACTTCTTTAAGCAAGTCTTGCTCTATATTCAACAAAGTGAGATGACTAAGACGTTCTTTGTCTATCGTGTTCCTTAATTCATTTTAATACGTTTTAATGTTGAAAAAGAACGTTCGCCACTGCAGTTAGTGATCATGAGATATAAGAATTATTTAATAAAATTTTATAATATTGCTGTTGCAGAGGTTCCTGTTTCTTGCTGTCAATGACAGCAGCCACATCTGTCTTTAGCAGCTCTGCGAACTGCACTAATTCACCACATAGGCTGTTCTCCAAATCATCTTCGTAAGCACTGACCATACTAGAGGATTTTTCCAAGATCCCTTCTGTTGTAAGAGACTTTACCTGTCGTAATACGCAAAAAATACTAGTAATTTTATGATATGATTTCATATGTTTAGTTAAAGCAAACAGTACGTTATCAATAAGGACAATAAATACCACAAATTCGAAACGTTGTTCAGGTGTTTGATTTTCAACAAAGTCGTCGAGTGTAGTAGAGCCGTTGAAATGGTCGTACTTTGTGTGTCGCTTGATTCGTCTGTTACTGCTATTCTCACAGCAGGTCAGATCTTTGCCTCTTGCCTCAATATCTGAAAAAGTGGATCGCATTGCTTAGACGTAGCTTGATTTATGATTTATAAAGGGTGTATCCCTTCATTAAGGTCTTGATCAGACGACTGTAGCGAAACACTAGTTGCTCGAAAGCATTCTAGCACTTCGTTCCACGTAATTGTCATTATTCCCGTTTCTAACTTATTCATCGTTGAAAGTAGTCCGTAAACTTTATTACGGCACTCCGCTTTTTGATCCACCTTATTGAAAATGTCTTCCAATACTTGCTTAATAGTGTTAAAATCACATAAAAGTGTCTTCGTAGCATTAGCTGGGGCTGACGACCTAATGTTCGATAACCGTTTCAAAAACGGAATTTTCGAAGTAGAATCTTTAAGTGTGTTCGTAAGTCGACCCCATAGATAGGTAGAAGCGAAAAAAAATGTATAGAGGTTTTCAATGAATTCGAAGAAAGGTAATGCTTCTGGAGGAATGTAGGGTTCAGGGAATGTATTCTGCATACTTATTTTTATTTTCTTAATTCGGGCTTGTAAGCCGATGTATTTTCCACTCGTGTTGCTGGCATTATAATAGCTTTGCCCACGACAATCGTTGATATTATTACCACTCTCACTCAAGAAATCTAGTATACTTTGAGCGAGTTGTTCAGAAGTCTGACCTTCCATGTCCAAGAACTTAACAAATCATTCCACTGGTCCAGATGCCAGAACATGACTTGAGACTCTATAACACCTTACTTTAAGGCTGGACTATCGTTAAACAATAATTTTCATTAAAAATATTGTAAAAATTTTATGATTATACTTATTTTCTTGTGACGGCCATGAAGCATACAAAATCTAGATGTATTCGATAATGATTTTCTTTTTATTTTATTTTATGAAAATATTTATTTAATTAATAAAAATTCACAATAGCGGTATTCGGCAGAAATTTAACTTTATTTTGATATAAAAATCAATGGATATTAATAAAAAGTCTGAACGCTTGAAGGGTAGGATACAAGTCTAAATATACCGATTATAATATTTATAATTAAATATTAGATCATTGAAGTTAAGAAGTTCGTAAAATTCATACTTATTTTTGCGATTTAACGTAACGAAATCGAGTTTTTATTTTCAGGTGGAAGTGAAGCATAGCCTAAGTGCTTCGCGTTTAAAGCATGCAAGGATATTTTACACTCCGTCTAAATTCATATTTTTTTAATTACGGTCAGTTGGAGCGCGGGGCCCGTAGCATTTGCTACTCTTGCTACGTGACTAATCCGGCACTGATTATCATAACTTATCGTACATATTGACTGAGTAAAGGAAACCAGAAATATAAACCATTTCTATTGGATATATGAACAGGAGTGAAAAGAAAGATTTTTAATCACCGCAGCATATTTCTCTCTATCTCTCGCCATATCTATGAGGTTGCCAACGTTCCGAAATCCTGTCCAAAGTGTTGTTTGCGGTCAATACCCCGTTTTTCTTCAATTTTTGCTTGGATAATTAATTGTAGGATCTCATATTTAGGGTGCTTCAGAATATGTATTTTCTTTCTTATATCTTCCAAGAGAGTTTTTTGCTGTAGTACAAATTGTTTCTATTAAGTCGCTGCATATACTTTATGTACTTCCTGATGGAATATTATTTATTTTTTCATTAATTTTACTTTCAAATAGGCGTTTCCATCATTTCTCATCATCTCTCAATTTATCCAGATTTAGCTTCATTTGAGGCTTACTTATACTTGTGATCCGAAGGAACAACCGCTATTGGATATATGTATATTTACCGATTATTTATTAGGATGTAGTTTATTTGGTTTCTAATTATATTAAGCGACCGATGGAGATTTCCATGCATAAAGTCTTCTGGAAAGCATTCTAAGTAATGTGTTCGAAATTGAAGTTTGTGTTCTTGACAGAAATGATCGCCTCTCTCATTTCTTTCACGTAATATGTAAATAAATTGTCCACAATCTGACCACCATATTTCATTTATGCCAAAGTAAATCACTGTCTAAAATCGCATTGGCTAGTTTTCTAGTCTCGCAAAAGCTTCTTATGTTCGAAGTTTAAAGTTTGTTTTGTCTTACCTCTGGGTATTCTTAGCACTCTCTATTTGCCGAAGGCTGAGGGCCATTGTTTTGGTTGTACTACCATTGTCCTATGATATGCTGGGGACTATACTTCAGTGGCTTCCCCTTGCCTACTGAAGGGTTTAACTTATTTAATTAAATTTAAAATTATCAGCCCAAAAGTACCACTTACTACTGCGATTCTCTATACCTGGGGACATTGCATTGCCACTATCTGTACCAATTTTGCCAATAAACGAAATGTTTGTAGTAAGTATTAACTTCAATATTTTTTATGTAGCTCAATGCATTTATGTATATGCGCTTAATGATTAATATTCCCAAGACTTTTTCAAAATATAGCATTTTTTTAATAGACTTCGGTAATGATTACAATAGACACCACTCAACGAAGACCTAACCAAAAGCATACTTGCAGATATAGTATATGTGCATGTGTTTACCTTTGTTCTACTTTACAACCTAGTACGTAAGGAATTGAGTTCCCTCATTCGATTTATTACAACAACTACAGTATTGCCAAGCTACTGCTCCTATACATGAAAATATACATATGCTTTCTTCGCCATTGTCTGTCAGTTCTACTACTTTCCATGCTATTTGAGTTAGAATTGTGAGACGAAAAAGTTTGTGATCACCATGAGTGTGCTTGAAATCTCATCTAACTCGATATCCAAGCATACACAAAGGTTTTATACACATAAAGGAACTAGGCAGATTTTGCAACTGTTATTTTCTTCAGTTCAGAAACCACGGTTACGTTTTTATCAGTTTTTCCATTTTTTGAAGTTACTAATGTACAAAATGTGTAAACACCACCAACAATGTCAGCCTAGAAATCCAACGCAGGATAACCCTTGCCAACAGGTGCTACTTCGGACTGAGTAGGCAATTGAGAAGCAAAGTCCTCTCTCGACAAACAAAAACCAAACTCTAT